>NW_013665641.1:445872-461531 GCF_000517525.1 Limulus polyphemus | reverse complement strand
AATTTTTCAAAAGCCTAAAAAGTAATCACTATAACTACGATATGTCGATATCTTACATGTTCTTTGATATTTAATACTTATTAAACAATATATACGAATATGTTTTAAAGACTATTACAGTTTTTATTCTAATTCTTGAATAATTTATAAACAATAATACTTATGTAAGAAGTGTAAAATAAACTGGATTCCTATTTTTTGATAATTTTGATTAATTGGTATCAATAGATATGTCTGTCCCAGTAGTGTGTACTTTGCGGGATTTATATGATATTTAAAACAATGAGCAATGATTTATTGATTTACTGATAATTTATTTCATGTATATATAAACATATTAAAGACTAAATTATCAAAGTATTTAAAGGCAGAAAAGGCATAAGAATGTCACATCAGTATAACCTTTAAATCGCCTAGAGCAAACAATAATTACCGTGCTGGAGGCCTAATTTTTTCAGAGCACCTGCTATTATCATAATACCAAGTGCGAATGACACCCAAGAAATACTACTTAAGGTTCAGTTTCTCTCAGTACCCTGCTACAATCCGAATATCGTAGTATTAAATTACAGTTGAAGCCTAAGCAATAATTACTTTAGTACCCTACTATTTATTTATATCATAATAGTAAGCATAACTGAGGCCTAAGTGGCAATAATAGCCTTAGGTAAGCATCTTAGTAAAATAATTTATGTTTATTTTGTACAAAATAAATTTAAAAATTTTGTACGTTCATATTTTGTATAAATACATGGCATTTTAACGTTTTACTTTATAAAAAAGAATCTTTAAATGTTATCAATTAACATTTGATTGAAATTGTATTCGATCTTAAAGACCAAATTATCTTGCTAGGTTTTACTCAGAATTAGTAAAATTAGCGAACACAACATAAGAGATGGTTATATAACGAAATAACTTAGTTTTGTAAAAGTATGAACACATAACAATATATTTTTTCTTACACAAATGAGGATTTGAGAAACTATAATTTTTATATTCTGTTTCTCCACATTTATGTTGATCATCCAAAGCACAGAACATGTTTACATCACGTTCTTGCATACAACCGTACGTTTGACTGGTGAGTTTATGCCAGATAGTATTATTTCAGTGTCAGAAGTAACATCAAGTAAAAACTGAAACTAACACTTGTAATGATATACAAGCGAATGTTGTAATCTGAATCAGTGAAAGGGTAAAATTAATACGTAAAAAGTTGCAAATGCATTATGATAAAAGCTTAAATTAATCTTTTCTCGATAGAAACATAATGAACAGTTGATGACTGACACCGCTGAACTTTCATTACGTAGAGGTGCTCTTATAAGTCTTGTCATTTTTAGGTATTTCCTATTAAAAAACTTGTCCTTTCCTAAAATGTTTAAACTTGTTTCGATCGACAAAAAAACAACAACAAAAACACTGCAACAAACATAGTATGAAATTATCAACAATGAAGCACGCTGTGCAATTTTAGTCCATTTTGTCTTATGTATACAATACAGGTGAAAGTTAATATATTACCTCTGTGTGTACGAAAGAAACCATATATTTAAGCTGTTGTTACGTAAAGAAAATTCAAGACATCTATTTCATTAAAAACATAAAATTGTAAACAATGTGTGTACAGAGAAAGTAATTTACCTCAAGTAAATGATAAGTTTTCAAATATCTTTAAGTTATTTTTGTTCTTTCTGTTCGTAGATTAAAATATTCGGGGCAAAATAACAAATAGTGATGACAGCATATATTCTATAGAGTAAGAAAGGAGTACAAACGCTATTCACAAATAAAAATATTGTTCTAAGTTGCTCAGAATGGACTAACGCATGTGACTAAACATCTTCTTACACTTTTTCTGATGCCTCCCTCGTGAGTTTGCGGTAACTTTACAGATTTACGACACTAAAATCCGAGGTTCGATTGCCACGGTGAACGAAACACATATAATCCATTGTTTAGCTTAGCGCTAATCATCAACAATAATAGCTGTTTTTGAAATTACAATAGAGTTAGACCGAAACGGAGACAAGCGTAACCATTAGGAAAAATTCTAAAACAATCTTACCACGATATTCCAAGAAAGCTCTATTTAATAAATACTATGGATTCATGGTCATTGTGCATTGTCAGTTAAGACGGTTCGGACATGTTTTTGTAAAATAATATTCTGTAGCGTATTTCATGTTGTTTTAATATTATGATTCTTCGAGTACACAATTTTCAACTTGAAGTTTTACGCACCCGAGGAAAGTCAGAATAACAAAATGACTTCACTGCTATAGATATTACCAATAAGTTATTCATTAATCAATTTATCTAAATAATGCAGTGTTTTGTTAACCCATAAATTGAAGTTTAATTATTGCAAATGCTTTAACTAAGTCTATTTAACGTTAGGTATTAATCATTAATATGAATCCTGAACTAAGTTTAACTCTTTCTGATTGTGAAAAGTATACGTTTTTAATTTTCATTTCAAACTATTTCTAGGTAATAAAATAAAACTAAATGTACTTTACCAAATCCTACTTTCTTTGTAAAAAGTGGTATCAGATAATAAGAGTCATAGATAACGAGTAATGCCAACTAAATAGCGAATAAATAGTAAAAAATCATTATTACAGAAAACATGAATAACAAAAGTGAATAAATTGTACATTACACTAATATTTTGCATGTTAGTGCTTTGCTTTACGCAGAGCATTGCACATCGTTTTCATGCTGTCAATTATAGTTTATCAAGGTATGATTGTGGAATATTGTTATCAATGTCCTGAATTATTCCCCACAATTCAGGCTTGGTCGCCTCTTGACCTTACATAAACCCATACAATCTCAGAACTTTGTGCAGATCAATCCATGGTTTTGGGTGTTCCATCGGGTTCTTTACCAACAATATATCGTTTCACATATTTTCTGTATGCTTGTGATCATTGTCTTGTTAAAAGATTAATTCCTGTCAGATGAGTGATGTTCCTGTAGAAAGTACGATGAATCAGAATTTCTATGTACTGTTCAGCAGTTTGAGTGTCATCAGTTTTGCGTAGGTAACTGACATTGTTGGCTAATATACAATCATAAATTTATACTTATCCCCATCTTGCTTCACTGTAGATGTTGTTCTACGATACGGTCTCCTCTCTGTTGTCTCCAGCTTTGTTAATTCCATTGTTTATGGCTCGATTCTCGTTTCAGCGTTTTGGTTTGGTTATCTCTTTTAAGCAGCGGTTTTCGAGAGCTTTAATACAACCCAGTGCTAACGTGTATTTTACTGTTCTCGCGGTAACACTCACACCTACATTTAGAGCAACGTCGCCTGTATCATGAAATATATATACACTAAGATACATAATATCACTATTGGAAGATTGAGCTTTCTACCTCATCTATTTTAACAGTGTCAGTTTCACGTACTTTCTTCAGAAACTTACATGCACTTCTACTGGAACATGGAGTCTTGGAACATGAGGTTTTGCATATAATTCTATTGAAACATGTAGTCTTGCCGCAATCTTGCTTTTGCTTTCCACACTTGTCCTGCGATATTGTAGTCCTGGGAGTCATAACTGAATCATTGTATTATTTCTGGAGAGACTGTAGCTTTATATACTTTTTATATGTTTTATACTGATGTGGCACTTTCTGATGGGTTCGATGACAACCAATCACAGTGTAAACTGTCAACATGTGACTGTATTCTGATACAGTCCATTGTTACAAGATTAACAGGTGTCATTTCGATAGTATTTGTTTTTATTCCCTTTTTTATCATAGTGTATATAAATATTTCCAATATGTATTTTCATAGATGAATAATTAGTATACCTGTAGTATCACCTATTCTTAGACAGACCTGAATACGGTGGCAAGTTACGCAACTGTTGGAAAGACGACAGTATATTTCAATTGTTTATCACATTCTCTCATGAATGCAAGCAAGAGTGAACATGATTGGAAGTAATAATGACTGTGCAAAGTTTTTGGTCAGAAACTCTGGTGACAAATATTTTGATACCGGAATCGCTTTTCCCATCATCTTGTTAGTTCATCAACCAAATGTTATAGATCCTTGAGCTGTTGACATGAGAATAGTCCATATTGTATAATTATCATAAATTACAATAATTACGTATACATAATTACTCTTAATGTATAGCGTTGACCGGGATATCAAAAGTATCGGAAAACAACAATGTATTGAAACCGGAGAAAAAGTAAGACAAAAGCTTGTTTTACGGAGGATAAACATGTGACACATGAAAATCCATTAACTGCCTTAGAAACTTTAGCTTCATTGTTTGTCTGCATGTGTCTGAGCTTTAGCAGCCATTATGCCATTTTCTACTAAACTAACAGTATAATCATAAATTTCAATCATTTACCTACATGACTGAAAGCTTATATTTGAATACTATGGTATTGTTCAGTCATTCTACTCATATTATGGTTGTGTATTAAAACAGTGAGTTACACAAATGTTTATTCTAACTAAAACATATTGGGAAAATTAACATCTTTATTTTTCTATTATGCTGAATGCAGTTTTATACCACTTATAATAATACTCCTAGAACTAAAATAGAATTACAATTAGGTTTACATATTCTTGAACGACAAATGAGGCTGCTCATATGAAAGGTACTGAACAGCTTTTATTCTACATTGTTTTTATGTTTATAATTTAATTTAAAACTGAAACAATATACTAGAGGATCAATAAGTCTCGTTACAATGACATTTATATACTTAAGCCAGAGTTTACTTTTACCTTTAAATCAATCTATTTCTATATTGTAACTGGCAATGCACGAAAAAAAATTATAAGGTCCGATACTGGTGTAATTCTTATGTTTAGAAAAGTAAAGACAAAGACATGCCACCGAATGCATTATTCCACTACTGGGTTTATAACATTATAAAGTAGTTAAGCAGTTTTTTCTAACATTGAACAGTTTAATAGGATTTGTCGAAAAAATATGAAAATTTTGGAATACCTAACAGATAAAGTGTTTTGGAGTAAATTAAGATCAAGAAACAATTAAATTGAGGTATTCTAAATATCTTAGATGGCAGATATGTTTGGGTATTATAAAATTCCCGAAATATTTTTCCCTCCTAGAAATTGAATTATCAAATTAGTAAGAAAAATATTTTGAATTGACACCTGGTTATGAGCTGACATTATAAATGTGACAAACCACAAATGACACACGAATACATACGACCCAAACTCTAGACATGTTGCTATAATATCACTCTATTGTTTTCATAATAGAAAATGAAATTATATAAACATTAGTAGTATTGTGATATTTACCGGTAAAACTGTAACCAACAGGTAAGTGGAAAGTTTACAAGGCTCGAAAGGAAATACTTGCATGCAGAAGAATGAAGTGAATATGGAGAGTAAAAAAAGTTAAATTGATACAAGCATAAAACAAATAATAAAATCTCCATTTTTATGCACAAGGTGTTGCAATTCTTCCTCCAATAGTTACTGGGTTGTAGCACTCAGTAGACAAGCTGGTCAGTCGACTTCTGATATCCTAATTTAATAAACATTCCAGTTGCTGGATTGGAATGATAACAGACTTTTTTTACTGGAAGAAGACAAGAAGATTTGTGTTAATATTACACTTTTGGGCAAATCATAGCTCTAATACGGTATCCCACAATCCTAGATTACCTAAATTAGTGATCATTCTCGAAACATTTTAGGGAAAATTAGTTCGTAGCTTATACCAATCTCTAATTTCTGCACCTGCCCTTGGTTTGGGCATCATTTACTGCCTAGGAGAGAGAGAGAAAGAGAGAAGCGATACAGAAGCCTAGCCAGACGAATATAAGTTCTTAAATGACCAATGTAGTATGTAATCATTGGTCTGAGGTTATGAGTGAAATAAGTTCACAATTACCTACGTTGTAGATACAGTTTACGTTGTTGTTGTTTGTTATTAAGCAAAAAGCTACACAAAGGGCTACCTGTGATTTGCCCACCACGGGTATCGAATCCCGATTTACAAGTCGGCAGACATACCGCTGTACCACTGGGGGGACGCCTGTTTACGAGGACATAAATAAATACAACTTACCTAACGGTTCTAACTGCAAGGATATTAGAATTAGTAAATAATTTGCAACATTTTTGTAGTGGGTAATTTTTTTACAGTGCAGTTCCAGAACCTGTTAAGCGAAGTTACTACTTCGAGATGTATGGCACTCAGCAGATTAATGAATATTGCAGTAAATTCCCTTTATTTGATAAATATTTGTTTGCTGTTAAACACAAAACTACACCATGGACAATCTTTGCTGTGCTCAACACGAATATCAATCCGAGTTTTAGTGGTGTGAGCCCTTAGACTTACGCTGGGCCAATGAGAAGTTATTTGATAAATAAATAATTTATTTTGAAAGAGAAATTTGAAGAGGTTTTGCAACGATATTAGCCCATTGTACTTTTCATTTTCAATCTGCAAACAAAAAATATATTTAATTTATAATATTTTACGGTAGTGTTTATCACCAGTAAGTTTTGATCCACGTTTTATTGGATATTCTGCTATATACACTTAATATGGTAATATCACTAAAAGTAAATAAAATTGTACAAGTATTCACTAGCATTTTTCATCATACCAACTGTAAGGATCCAAAAGTAAACTTATATACATTTGTTTAGTGTATAAACAGCTGAGTTAATGTATTATTAACACCTCACAATTGAAATATTTTTTTTATATATCGATTAACAAATTCCATGTTCTAAGTAGATTTTATAATAACTTATCTTACTACCATATTGACTGTTTTGTATGATAATAGTTATTAAAAAAGCTTCAATGCGAAATCATACCTGATCAATTAAGTAGAAAGAGAAAAAATATGGTTTATAGCATTTACATACTTATTAAATACTTTCATAAACATTTTACTTTGGATAGCACATCAGTATCATTAACTTTCTAAACAATAGATGATTATCAAAATTTTATACTGGACAGCACATCAGTATCGTTATCTTTTTAAACAATAGATGTTTATCAAAACTGTACATTGGACAGCACATCAGTATCATTAACTTTCTAAACAATAGATGATTATCAAAATTGTACATTGGACAGCACATCAGTATCATTAACTTTCTAAACAATAGATGTTTATCAAAATTTTACATTGGACAGCACATCAGTATCACTATCTTTCTAAACAATAGATGTTTATCAAAATTTTACATTGGACAGCACATCAATATCATTATCTTTCTAAACAATAGATGGTTATCAAAATTTTACATTGGACAATACATCAGTATCATTATATTTCTAAACAGTTGATGATTATAAAAATTTTAGCTTATTTTCAGTATAGCATTTGATATCATTTTTCGCGAATAAATTATTTAGGAGATAAACATTTAGTATTTAATAGACTCATAAAGTTAACTGCGTCAGGTCTCCGAATTTAATAACGTATTTTATTTCAACATTTTCTTAAAAACACTCTGTAATTTCAAGTTTTAAAATAGGTAAAATTTAAGTTCCTTATAGTAGATTTCATTCAAATCCGACGTCATTTCTGACCAAAAAAGGACAAACTGGTAAAGAAAGAGCTATATAGTAAGTCTAAGTTAACCCTATAAGAATCGATATCATTTCAATGACTTAAGTTCTTTTTCACAACATGATTTTCCTCACCCAATGGTAACCCTTGTTGGGAGAGGGATTCAAAAATTTCTCATTAATTTACTCCAACTCGTAAAAATGGCGCTGCGCAGTTTATGCGCAAGCATGAAAATCATATTTTTTATAAAAGGTAATTTCTGGACTCTCAAACTGAAGATCATGCTTGTAACAAGTTAATATAGTTGAGAATAAGATAGTTAACTTTATTTTCACTGAAGTGATTAATATGATAATGCTGCCGATTATTATTATTTTTCATCCTGAAATAACGATGTTGACTTATGCAATGTACCATTTGAAGGAAACATTTTCTTTTCTCTATAAAGTCCTTTACATCCTCTTTACGAGGCTTGACGAGACAGGAACTTTATAAACGACAATATACATATATATATATATCAATTGTTTGAAGTAGTTATTTGTTCATTTAATGTGCACTTCACGTGATGCAAACACATTGGTTCTAATGCATGTTTAATTATAGCTGATGATAGTACTGTTATTCTCATGTGTTTTACTTCACGTGATTGTAATATATTTACAATGGTGTTGTCTAACTTTACATCATGAAAGCTTAATAATGGTTTTAGTTGTTTTACTTTACGTGATAAAAGCACATTGCTTCTTTGAGTACTTACTTTTGTGTAATGATAATAACTTGTTCGTCTTATGCTTTTAATTATATTTGATGATACATTGGTATTTTATGTACTCCAAGATGCTAATTCACGAAGTTTTATGAAACAAAAACAAACAAAAAACACGAGGTTACTGAATTAGACCAGTCACAAGGAACTACACGCCCCATAGTTATAATAACACACTCATGTTCTTATATGTTTACTTGCATTTGTTTTACGTATTTTACAACAAACTGAAAACTAAGCTTATCATGGTATTTTATTTAATTTTTATAGAAGTATCAAATGCGAGTCAATGTATATTTCTGCGAGAAACGCATATAATATGGGTTTCTTGGCGGTTTTTTCCAGTTTTAATTTACATTAAATACAATTTTATTTATGGATAAAATATAAGAAATACGACTTGAATAATTTAAAACCATGGCATACGTTCCTAACCAGAAAACGAGTCTAAGTACCATAATATAAACGATATTTCGATACTTCAATACTTTTTATTCCCTTGAAGACTAACCCGAATTTAAAACAGTTATCTTGTCTTCATCGTGTTCATTGTCTACCAAAGTACAAATAGAATTTCTAAACTGTATAACGCTGAACTACCAAATATATCCAAATACAACATTAAAACCCTCACAGTAAAGTCACCTGAGCTGATAGGATCTATACCATATTCTTAAACACAATAGTGCTTAGTAGGTAAGGGTGGACCGAGAATACAAATGGCTGCCACATTCAATCTATTACTCTGTGATTCTTACAAATAACTGCTAAATTTGAGTTATAGCTTTATCTGAGCACTTAGTTGCCACTACCGAAGTGTTTCACATTTTGTGAGACTTCAAGTATCATTGAAAAGTGTTGTTAAAGTAAACAACTGGAAACTAGTTAAAGAGCCAAGTGTTTTATATATAGATATATATATTTCTTTCTTTTCTTTTCCCACGCTTTTGCAATGGCTTTAGTACGACAAAAAAATCATTTTAAGAGCACTTGGGAACAGGCAATCACTAAACACGGTAGTTCTTAGTATAAGCTAAAAAAATCTCAATTTGTGTATAAATAATGTTATCATTAACCCTTGAAGTTAGCTTTCTCACAGAAATCTGGGGTTCCTTTAAAAAAGATTACGTACAGGGCGAAAAAGCCTGTAATAGATAACTTGTCGATAATATATAAACATTAGATGATTGTAGCCTTTAGAATACTCAATGATTTGTACACTATACAATTGGTGTCTTTAGGGAGCCAATCCTTATTATGTATGAAGTGAAGGAGTAAAAACCAAAAAACATAATACACATAACATTGAATTATATTACACACACATTGATAGCGTACACTAACTTTTAGTCAGCGGAAAAAGCGTCACAAAACAAGCAATAAAAGCATTTTGTAAATGTAAAATGATATAGGAATGGGAGTGCCAAAAATAATGCAAAAAAATTAATACAAGTAAAGAAAAACTTTTCAAAAACGGAAGTAAATGTAGGGATGACTAATATCAATTCTTCAAAAAAAAATGCAAACAAGATAGTAGGGATGCCATTTGCATCATCCTTACATAATAGCACAGGTAAGAATTAACATACAGCAATATATTAGCTATTCAATTATACTTTAGTTCACTTTATCCCATTTTTGTCTGTTAACATTCTTCTACACTGTGTGCCTGTGCTATTATGTAGGTATGATACAAATGCCATCACTACTATCTTACTTGCATTGTTTTTGAAGGATTGATATTAGCTATCCTTACAGTTGCTTCCTTTTTGTAAAAGTTTTGTCTTTAGTTGTTTGCTTGTTATTTTAATGCAATGTTTCAATAGATATAGGAAGGTTGTATTTAGAACCAAGTTCTAAATACAATGATGTTCCAAGTGCAATATTTATTGTTTATCTATTATTGGCTAGTAATTCCTGTTTTGCTCTGTTCTTCAACTTTTTACAGGAACATCAAATTTCAGCAAAAAAAAAAACAAATTTCAAAGAGTAATGATAACATCGTTTACACTAGAATAATGATTTTTTATAATTACTACTAATTATTAACAATACTTATAAAAGCGGATGCTCCGTTTGAAACTATGTCACCTCAGTACAATTGTTTGACACCATTGTTTTGGTTTTTGAATTATCATGTAATAGAAAAAGAAGCAGAAGAAAGAATAACATGAAATTCAAACTTTTTGCTATGATATCTACTGACATTCCCAGAACATGTGACTTAATTATTACAAAGATATTGTTACAGAAGGAACGACTGTATAGTTATTGTAAAGTTCTGATGACCTATTGAGGAGATATTTAAAATACTATTTCGGTGAACAATCAGAGCCATTCCTACATAGGCAGTGCTACACCCTGTCTGATAGGGATAATACAGCTGCACATTTTTCATATGTTCTTTCCTTACTGTAGGTTCTTCAACATTAAGTCCCAAGAAGTCAAGGTTATGACCAGTGATAATTAATTATCTATTGTAGCCAATCGTATAGTATACTATGAATATCTTAGGTCATTCTAAAAGTGAAATGAAGAAACTGATATAATTGATATGCTATTAACAATATATATTACCATTGAATTATAAAAATAAACAAATGTTATTTATCAACCTACTTTAGGAAACTGTTTAAAAAAGAAAGGAAATAATTAATCAAAATTTTGTGCAAAAATTAAATATGATGTAGGAATTGCAATGCCAAAAATACAAAAACAAGGCAAAGATGAATGCACAAATTTATACAAAAATCACTACATAAGTAGCCAAATCTTTCCAAGAATAACATTTATCTACAACTGAATGTTGAATTACTGTCAATTGCATGAATTCAGGTTTGAATAATAGCATTTAAACTGAATAGTGCTATACAGTCTTACAGCGGTTAATAACCATAAGCTTGTAAGATTGGCTCAGTACTTACTGGCTACTTATATAGGGACTTTCGTATGGTTTTGTGTATTCATCCCTGCCTTGTTTCTGTACTTTTTGGCAACATCACACAACATCCTGAAAAATGAAAGTTGTGTTACCAGAAAAAGTATAGTCTAAAACTGAGTTATTTTAAGACAAAAGAAAATAATGCCCATTTCATATTCTTATGGGTCCACCTTTAATCAAATTGTTTAGGCTTGCGTGTATGGCAACTACCTCTTTCAACTTGACGATTCTTACATAAATTTAATAGTTTTACAAACCTGAGAAAGCTATCAAAGGCGGTGAACTTACTTCCAGCAAACTTAACTGGTTTATATCCAATATATATCTCGAATTGTTCGAATTTTGAATAACTAGTTGTCGTTGAAAATAAGGACATACATAGTTCTATAAGCATTGGTGTAATTTTAAAGTTTACAATCTTTATTTATATGAGTGTAATTTAACGGTTACTGTACTTATCCTGTTTTAATAACGATTCCATAAATGTATTTACATAGTAACAATTTGCATAATCCCTGCGGGTCTAAAATTAATTTGACAATAATTCGCAATATATTTGCGGTAGAAAGGTAATCCTTTGACAACGTTACTTAAAATAAGATAAAATTAAGTTTATGACAGACGCTAACAAATTATAGTAGGCTGCTTGTTTGTTAAGATATTCTCGTTTAAAGGATAACCATACTTAAAGATATCTGAGGCTGGTGCTAATCATTTCTACAATAATAACTTAGCTCACCTGATCGTATTGCACTTCTGTTGCTTCGTAGCACCGAACAATAAACACGTATGAATGACATATCTGTGATAGGTAAATGTCAACGACTTTTGTTGAATTGCAAAAGTGTTTTTTTTTAATATACACATGTTTCTGCATTTGGTTGTTGAATTTCGCACAAAGATGGTCCAGGGCTGTCTTTGCTAACCGTTTCTCATTTTGAAGTTATAGAATAGAGGAAGGCAGCTAGGTAACACCACATACCGCCAGACGAAATAAAGGGGGTGTGTTCGTTATTCTTATAAAGCCCCCAGTGGCTCAGCAGTAAATCTGAGGACTCACACCGCTAAAAACATATGGGGAGTACTAAGGATAAAATAGAATTAGAAGATATAAGTGGGACTTACAAAATATAATGTGAATGTGGAAGCATTTATAATGGTCAAACTAAAAGGAATTTGAAATACAGATTACAGGAATATAAAGGTTACGTAAGAAATAATCAAATAGAAAATTCGACTTTTGCAGAACACGTAAAAACAACACAACACAAAATATTATGGGAAAAACTACAATTTTAGCTCAACCTCGTAACATTTCAGCTTTAAATGTCAGAGGATCACCAGAAATAATAAAATTTAAAAAGAAAAAGAAGTATTAAACAGAGATGAAAGGCCACCAAGTAAAAGCATTGATATTTGGCGTGATGTAATATAAAATTACACGTATTTTATGTGAATTCTGTAAATATAAAGCAGTTTAATATCACTTGGCAGGAAAAAACCTATGAATTAGTATGTCTTGCAGATTACTCCTGAAGATGACGTCGAAACATTGTATATGTAGACAAGAGTATATTTTTAAAGTGGAAGCTGTTGACGGCTTCAATTACATTTGTGTAAATATGAAACTTTGATTTTAATTATTTACTAAGTTTTAGATAATACACAAGATAAAACACATTCATATTTGAGTTTGCACTTGAAAAAATACAAACAAACAAACTCAGAGCCGTTCTATGAGCCGCTCAGCCGCGGCTAAAAATAATGATAATACTTTCTGCTCACTCTTAAACAGTTGCTCGTTAGGTTGGGAAGAAAAAACGCTACCATTAAAGTTAAAGCTACGAAAGCTACCTTTTATGCCCAAACGATATCACCATCGTCTGTAATAGCTCTACTGTTATTACGCACTACTTTCTTTATTCCAATTTGACACTTGAATAGCACTGCACATTCAGTTATGGACACAAAGCTCTACCGGTATTTTTTATATGTATATTTTAGCTATTCTGTCTAGATAGGGCAAATAAGTTTTAGGTGATATCTCTTTTAGTATACTTTGAAATGTTTCTTATTAATACCTTTTTGCATTTGTGTTAAGTGCTATTTCATATCAATATTTAATGGTATTATAACCTTTACATTCATGCTTCATTATTTGATAATTTGTATATTTGAGTTTAGTATTATTTGTTAATGCTTATTTGTGATTAGAATCTTTTAATGATTCATATTTGCAGTCACAGCCGGTTCATTAGTTTCGATTTGTATTCAGTGCTTTTTATATATTTCTATTTTCGTGTTTAGTGTTATTTGATGACACAGGCCTGCGATGGTTATATTGTCTTGAAATTTGTACTTGTTGTACAGTAATTCCTGTACGTTGAATCCGAAAATGATACCATTTTTCTCCATCACGTACACATTTTACCAAAAACGTCATAACTCAATGCATAAAAGAAAGACCACAACACGTAGTTTTGAGACTAAAAGACGTAGATTTCACACAAAAATTCAAGATGAATGAGGATGAATCGAGCGTGACCGATCGACACTTGGTTTTTATATATACTGAAGATTAATTTATCGTATACGAAAGCTTTATTGCAATAGTGAATAACGGTGTTAAACTGAAAAAAACCTTTTTAAATAGAATGTTACCAATTTCAAGTGTTACAGACTGAATATGTCTGTAGAGCAGGAGCGAGTAAAATTTCAGTCTTTTTTCTGAGGCCATCACCAGATCAATTAATGTTACCTTCCAAAATTAATATTTTGACACTCATATTTTTATTATAAAAGCTGTTTTATTCACGTTACTTTGAAGGATTATTTTCAAGACTTTCAGTTTAAACCACTTTCTAAATTTAAATCGATTTGAATGAGATTTGGGCAAATGTGAATGGCTCACGAAAGTAGCGATTGTTTTTAATTGTCATACAAAATTTAAAGAAAATTTATGTCAAAAATTAAATATATTTTCCTATTTAGAAAAAGGCATTGAAAATATAATTTCAATATCTTAAGTTACGAGTTTGCTGTGGTGACATTACGAAAATGTAAGATTTTACAACTTACGCCTAAGTAGCAGAAATACTTGAACGACTTTCAAAAACAAACAAACAAATATTAAGTAAACATTAAACTTAAAGTTCTTTGACTTGTCTCTATGCTTATGAAACTGCTATATATCGTATTTGTAATTACAAGTAAAAAAGAGCTCATGAGAAATTGATTGACGAATAAAAATAGTGTACAAAAAAATTAACATTTGAGATATGCTTGGACATATTTGAACCGTTTATTTAAACCCATATCCTTCTATTTTGAGATTCAAAAATTTATACTGAAGTTAGAATTCAGTGGTTTTACATGTATATCAAGGAGATTAGAGATTCCGAAGATTTTATGTTTAGGGTAAGTAAATATAAAAATATTCATACCATTAGTTTCTAGACTTCTACATACAAACAAACAACTAGCATAAACACGCATCGTTTATCAACAAGAAAGCTTTGTAGCATACAGACGGCATAGATTTGTAGAATATACACATTATAGATTTGTATGAAATGTAGATAACAGATTTGTACCATCATGCACATCATAGATGTCTTTGCTATATAGACAGAACATGTTTGTAGCAGATACAAATAATATATTTGTATGATATATATACATATATAGTATAATTTTACTATACATTTAGACAGTATGATTTGCAGCACGTACACAGCGTTTGAATACGTTATATTAAAACAACTTGAAGCTTCATCACATCGTTACTGTACATGTCGCCACGTCCAGTCATGCTCTATCTGACTATTGTGTATCTTGATAATAATCGGTCAGCGTAGATCCCATTGCAAAAAGCTCCGTCGTAATATGCTGTGTCCAAAACACAACCATTCTCCTTGTTGCTTTTCATAGTCTATATACATTATAGAAGGACGATGGTTTCCCAGCACCCTTTTCATCAGTCCGATTGTGAAGAAATTCAGATACTTCATCCTGCTACTTTAACAGTATGTTCTCTTATGAACTAGCATGAATACTTGTTTCATTCTCCATCTGCTAGAGGTATGCCACTGTTTAGGAGATATATCGTAGAAACAATTTGTATACACGTGATTTGTTTAGCCTAGCCAGACGGAGATCCTTCTCTGCTATGTTGCATAATGTTGCCTGGATCAGGTGGACGGTGTTTGCCACTGACCTTTGTGTTTGTTGATCTTCACCTGTTAGACGACGTCCCACTCTGCTTACCACGGCTGGGATACGACTTGTTGCAGATCTCTCTGGATGATTCTGGTTCCCCTAGTTGACCCATATTACTGTCAAAATATTCGCAAAATAATGCCAAAATGTATTACTGATAAA
>NW_013665641.1:419514-445275 GCF_000517525.1 Limulus polyphemus | reverse complement strand
TAGATATCGTTATCGATGTTCAGTGAAGTAGCATGGAACTTATGGGCAAAAAAAGAAAGAAAAGAAGAAGAAACTAGTAAAACAATTAATTCAACGATGACACATCAGCCAATTAATTCAACGATGACACATCAGCCTAGTATGACTTAATGGTTAAGTCACTCGACTTGCAATCTGCGGGTCACGGGTTCGTATTCCGTCATCGAACATGCTGCCCTTTCAGCTGTGCGGACGTTATAATGCGACGGTCAATCCTAATATTCGTTGATAAAGAGTTGGCGGTGGCTGATGTTCACTAGCTGCCTTCCCTCTAGTCTATGACTTCAAAATTAGAGACGGTTTGAGCAGATAACCCTCGTGAGGCTTTGCGTGAAATTTGACAAACAAACAAAGCGTTATTGTTTGTCGAAAAGTAGATGGTAAGGGGAGCTCAGTCAGTCGAGAATAGTAGAATCAAATACAATGCTTGCAGTATCTTTAACTGTTTTATTTTTGTAATGGTGTAAATCAATGAAATGTTCTATGATACAAAGATGTCATTCTCCAAAACTATGGCTATCCTATACAAAAGTTAAACGTTTGATAAATGAGTTAAACAATGATCTTGAAGTACATATGTACAAGTTTCTTTTCCGATAAGTTTTAACTATAGACTGTAAAAGCTGCCTTGCTAAAAAGTTAAATTTTACAAATGTCCATTCAGATAATCTGGTTATTATTAAAGCTGTTCTTGCCTACACATACAGCTGTATTGGTGAAATAAACACGTGCAGATGGCCAGGTGTCTCTTCGCCTACTCGATGCTGTAGGGAGAAACTAAACATTCTGTAATATTAAACGAGTTTTCTTTATTCATGTTTTTGACCTGTTAAAGCTATTACTAGGCTAAGACTTTACTTTTTTCTTCAGTTAAGCATTTGTTTTGTCAATATGTTGACCTTGATCTGGTATATGTATTGCAGAAACAGTTACGATATATTTCGTTTACATTTTACAGTTTATTATTTCTATGGTGTTCATCAGAGATAAAAACTAATAATAATTTACTAGATATATACAGAATGAGTAAAAAGTCCTAATTTTACCTATTTTATGAAGTTGGTGTGAAATATCGAAAATCTGCTAACATTGGATGCTTCGTCATACTAGGTGCCATTTATTACTTAACATGACATATTCTGATATAAAAGTCAAAACAAGATCATCCATATGCATGAATTTGCATTATTTTATAATACAACCTGTATTAAAGTGAAATATTTTCGACTTAAAAAGTTCCTAATTGATGCGAAACCCACAAGGAAAACAACGTTTTTGAGGTAATATCGTTTTGCGCTACAACTTTTGTATTGACACATTTTACCTCAGGCTAATAGTTTCAGATATATTCTTTGGCTGACCTTAATTTGACCTTTATATGAAGACATCATATCAGCTAACAAAGGGCCTCCATTG
This sequence comes from Limulus polyphemus, assembly GCF_000517525.1. NCBI lineage: Eukaryota > Metazoa > Arthropoda > Merostomata > Xiphosura > Limulidae > Limulus > Limulus polyphemus. The sequence goes on along the minus strand of NW_013665641.1, from coordinate 443,820 downwards.
TGCCTAAGCACAATGTGTTAGTATATTTTTTTATACTTACACACCTTCTTAACATCAACAGGGAAAATCAGGATAAAAAAGTATAACCCGGTATACTCTACTGAAACAAGAAAAAAAAAGAGACAATGTACGTTACCTGTTCAGTGTACCATATGGTTAAATCATGAAGGGTTCATTGCCCTTTAATAATCTCATTTTCATACATGTTTCGATTGGTTGTTGGTTCAACATAACAAACGTGTACATGTTTAATAAGACATTACATGAAGAATATTCAATCTCATGTGTAGATCGTTAAACAATTAATTGATAATGAAATATCTTAAAGTGAACAAGTTCGACGATATCTGTATAATAATTTGTACTAGGTTAAAACAAGAGAGAGAGTATTTAGTAATCAGGTTATTTTATAACACACTTCTTTAGTATTTACTTTATTGCACGAGAGTGAGTAGTTTGTACTTACGTTATTCAGAATATTTTGCGAAATAAATTATATATAACATATACTGCCAGTGGAAATATTTAGTATTAGGTTGCTTGATGAGTGTAAATATTTTACATAAAAATGTTTATGATGAACCTTTAAATATTCAAGTTTTGTTTTCAAGTAAGTTTGTTTTAAGTAAGTATTTAGTATTTTTGTTAAGCTTGAATTGATTGTCACAAAAATATTACAATTTATTAACCAAGGGCATAGGCACATGGTTTATTTAATGTCCTGGTTCAGTTCGGCTTCAAATTCGTGGTTTATGGTACATGTTTCGATTCACCTCTGATTGATGTGATGAAGATGTGAAGAAGCTAATCGAAACGTCATCATGTAAAACAAGAGAAACCGTTGAAAACTAATAGTTTTAATACATGCGACGAAACAAATACAAATTACAATTTCTGTCGCGAAAAAATGGCCAGGTTGGACCCTTAGTATCCTATTTTAGATAGGTATTTATTCATACATTTTATTCATATAGACTGAATTAGATAAATTTATCTCTTTTTGTAGTTTCCTGACCAATCGTTGATAACCATTATTCTTTACATTAATCATCAAGTCTGACTAGTCACGTACTAGTAGAAATCGTTGTATTCACAAGTCGTTTAACCACGACATTGCTGGGAATTGTAATTATATCAACACTGAGGGTTATTCAGAAATAGCTGCAACTCAAACATTAGAATACAATTATATATTATTAAGTGTTTATCAGCTAACATAATTTAATTCTGAGCTTACATTCTAAAATAAAATTTGAAACTAGCGAATACTCCAAACAGCGGCAGGCATAGGAAAAATAGGAAAGACAACCAATTTATTTATTGCATTCACTTGTGTTAATTTATATTTCATATAGTAAAGTGATAGATGGACCTATGACGTTTAACCATAGCCATGTTTTTCTGGCAGTAAACCTATAAACATTAGTGTAAATAACACGTAGCAATGATTTTATCCAACATGCTACAAAATATACTACACATACAGCTAGTAATAATTATGTGATCCATATATATTTCATATCACAATCTTCTGAATACGGTGTGGCTCCACAAATTGTAGCGTAACATGTTTACTTTCAAACATACACATCAACTTTTAATTATAAAAATTCTTTTAATTTATATCTGTTCACAAGTCACTCTGCTTTTATTCAACCGCTATCACTCTGCTAGATATTTATATTTATACACAGGCCATGAGTTACAAAGTAATAAACTACCAGATTTAAATAATCATTTTCTAATGTGGAGTTCTCGTAATGATCAAGTCCTCTTTTCGAAACGTTTATACGTTTTCTTAAATACTATTACAGTGACTGTGAGAGAATTAAACAATATTTCAAAATTACTTCCATTCAAAACTTAATCAAATGAGTAAATTATTGTTAATGCTTAGGGTTACGAATTGCATAAATATATCATTCGTCTTTCTCCTGTATTTAACATAAATTATTTACAGTTTGATAAATATAAAACTTTTACTTCTTGTGTTAAATATTTTTTATGATTTAAGTTCTTTCCTTTATTTTCATAAATCAAACATGTGACTGCCTGATGTCTAATCAAACGTTAACCTTTAAAACCTGATTAAAATTTCTCAGCTGAAATACTCCTGTTTGTTAAATAAAAACATGGAGTAACACACACATATAAATACATGGAAGCTCTGTTTAAAAATGATAAACAGGTCGAGTATTAATTAAATGATGCTGCATGCACTTGGAAATCTGATTAGAATTACTGTTCATTTCCAGAGGCAATTACTTCGACATAATCATTATAATTGATTTGATCATCTCTAGCTGACTTGTCATGTGTTGATTTTAATTGGTCTTGGTTAACAGCAGTTTGATGTTATATAAATTTTTTACGTGTAGTGCTAAGTCAGTGACAGCTGAATTTTCTATTGTAACGCACAGATGTCGCTGCTTCCATCCCAATATAGATGTCATTTGACATCCAAACGCGAACTTGTCTAGTCGGGCTAACATTTGTACAAGAACAGTTCTCTTCATGAATAATAAGCAAATATATGAGAACAATTTCACCGCCTTAGTACTGAAACTCTTTGTTATTTGGCGTAATTGTATTTTCACTAAAATGTATAACATTTATAATATTCGACAAATTTACATTGTATATTTTTTGTTTTTATACAAACAACACCAAGTTTAGTTAATAAAGTAACAACTTTATAAGTGTATTACTTATTTTCTGTCATTCCTTTTCGTTGCATTAATTTCTTTTTATATCTTTACACTATTTAATTAATCTGCAACAGAAAATTACAAAGTTGGAATGTGAACCTGTAAAGATGTACTGAATACAAACGGAAAAAGAAGGAGAAAGAGTTAAAATTAAAACAGAGATAACAACAATAAACATTTTCACAAACAACTAGTTGCGCAGCTATTTTGGAATTCAAAATGACAATGTAAAATTTATGTTACTTATAATCCAGATTTTTTCAACTACAATATTTGCGTCTTTTATTTTGCTTTAATCAACATTGCAATGAGACTATCCTAAGCAATATACATATTTCACTGTATTAAGCACCTCTAGACAAAATGTTTATAATGAATTCCAATGGCTTTGTGATTTATTTTTGGTAATTAACTACTACATTTTAGCGGATACAGACTATATTAACGTGTTTGTTTGTCTGTATGTTATGGATTTCACGCAAAGCTACACTAGGGCTATCTGCGCTAGCCGTCCTTAGTTTAGCAGTGTAGTAATCACCACCCACCGCCAACTCTTGGGCTTTTGCTAACGAATAGTAGGATTGACCGTCACATTATAACGCTCCCACAGCTGAAAGAGCGAGCATGTTTGGTAGGACGGAGATTCGAACCTGCGACCATCATATTGCAAGTCGAGCACCCTAACCACCTGGCCACGCTGGGCCATATTAACGTGAATTGGAGCCTTTATAACGACCCACTAGATTCCCCGACTGTAATCTAGAAATAAAATATATACAAGAAGATAAGTGCTATATTCGTAATTTTGTTCAGCTTGGTTTTTTGTGGTATATTTAGACACCTAGAAGGATCTGAAACATGTAACTGAGAAATATAAATCTGCAAAGAAACAGTTATACTAAAGTACGTTACAGCATAACTTGCTGATGGTCAGTCTTATATTTGATGTGATAACATATTATGTGTTTCCAGACAAAAGTGATAATATCTACGAGTTGAGTCGAGTGAGATTAATTTCGTCCAAGGCTGGTGGTGGGGAGGTAATAGCCCCATGATATCAATTACACAGTTAAGAAATCCGAAAAAAAACTAAAATTATATTACAGATCTTAAATATTGTCCACTATTATAATGTAAATAAGACATTACGTCCAACCATCATCAAGAGATAAAATATAAATATTGCACTACAGAATAGCACTATTTTAGCCTCTTGTATAGTATGATAACAAGCGCTATAATCTTTCAACCCTCATAAGACCATATAAGTTACGTGAACATCATTGCATATGAGAGAAATGGAAATAAATTTCAAAACATAGAAGTATAAGCGTATTTGTATACAGTTCTACATATTTTAGTCTAATTTGATTTTTTAAATTTCTTTTGAAGTTACCACATTTTTTAGAATAGAACATGTTTGCATTCAGTCATGCCCTTAGGTTGAAAGAACTTTCCTCTTTAATTTGTTGAACGTATAACTACATTTAGTATATTCTTGTTCAGAATGTAATATTTTGTTCATCACATTTATTATATTTGATTTAATGTATTCTATTTAGAACTTCAAAGAAATATATGAAAGAGAAGGATTATCAGTTTATATATGTAAGTGCGTATGCAAATAACGAAAGAAAGTTTTCTATTGAGTCGCTACCGCTTTGCACTTGAACATATTTTAAAGTATAATTTCTATGCAGTATTCTTGAAGCTTTCAAATCACAGCAGGATTAGGTATGTGGTGCAGTGCTAACATGCAAAAATAAACAGAAAAAGCAGAGTTCACTGGTAATGATTACAAGTCTGTGTGTGCTAAGAACGATAAAATGGAAAACAAATTGTACTGAAACAGAAGTTATGACGGTATGCAAGTACACGCTATATACACATTCATGGAAATATCTTGCTGATGTGAATACGTAAGTTTACACGTCTTTTTTTCTTACTTACACATGTAACTCTTCTAAACCTAAAATAACACTATAGTAATCTAAAACAGCTGTCTGACCTGTACATACAAGCCTTCTAAAGCTTTCCATCCACTTAACTCAGAAAACAAAAACAAACAAAAAACACGTGGTCAGGAAAATCTCCATCGCTTGCATTCGGCAGTCAACAAGGTCAATCTCATGGTCACTAAAGGTGCGACGAATCAATAAGGTGACAGAACCTATCGATAATGGCAAAAGTCGACGTGTGAAATTCCTAAGTTAAAAGTCATATACCTTTTAAAAGAGGTAAATCTCATGAACCAGGTATCGATGCATACATGCAGTTACCAGGCTCCTGATAATTTAGCAGTGGAAATATATTTGGTTTAGGTTTTTTTCATTAGATAATATTTCATGTATATAGTTACATATAAAATGTTTTTTTTTCTTTTTCATCTCTGTAATTGTTAATTAAAGACTACATAAAAACATTTAATAGTCTTGGCCCACACTTCATACTGTAGTATGGAAGACATTTAAAGTGTTAGCACTAAACGACTATCTGTTCATATTTCCTTGTTCTATATCTATGTATCAACAGGACAGAACTACAATATGACTGTTTTCCTTTGAAATACAAATTTCTTGAATATTTGCACTGAAATTTCTCTTTATAACTGAATATTTACAACTTTCTTTACAATAATTTTGTGTATTTATATTTACGGCTTACAGTTATTATTAATTGTATTGTAAAAAGGAATTATGTATATACTCTTTGAACGTATATTTTTAATAACATGTGTTTTTATATAACTTTTAATTTATTTAATACTGGACATACTGTAACGTGTCTGTATGAATAAATAAATAAGCATTATCTAAGCTGTTGCTTTGCAGGTTCCTGCATACCGTACAATTATAGAAGTGCCTTCTCGTGTTATGAATTTAAGTACTTCAGTATAACAATGGTCATAATATTCATGGTCAAATCGCATTTAAGTGTTCATTTCCGTACAGATATGGCTTTACGTGGCGGTGTATATGACGTTTTACAACGGTTTATTGGTGCGAAATCTAAGTCTTAGTCAGGAAACATTGTCAAAGATAAATGATTTACGTGTAATATATTGTACCTTATAACTGTACAATTCTGTTTCAAGAAATAAATTGCTGGGTTGTGAATCCAAGAGTCCACGGTTCGTGTCTCGTTACAACAAAAATTAAAAATGTGACGTTAAAATCCTACTATTCGATTAAAATAGCCGAATAATTGGTAATGAATGCTATTGACTAGCTAGCTGCCTTTCCTCTATTCATTCAATTCAAAATAACAGTTAATATAGATATACCTTATCTATCTTTGTTCGTAACTAAAAAATAAATAAAAGTAACACAGTATAACATTCTTTCTCTTCGTTAAAATTCAATAGTAGCAGTTAAATAAATTTTGCTTAATAGTTTGTAACCTCAAATGTAGTCTGATATTATCTGTAGGTGTTAGAAAAACTTATGCGTTCGTGGCTATACAACTTTATGGAGATGAAATAAAAACCTTTTATATTTCACTCATTGATGAAGTAGGAATATTTTACTTTATTTTAATAATGTAATGTGTTTATAATTGATGTTACTCATTTTTCAAGCTTACGCATGTTCAAGAATTATTCACCTCTTACTAAATGATAAGTTTTTATAAAAGTAATGATGTTGGTAACGAAGTTGTTTTTTTTAGAACAAAAACAATCCGTACTCTTTTGTAATAGTAGTGTTTTCTGTTGAGTCTTCAACAAATTGCAAGTAGCTGTAACGAACGAGCAGTAAATCAGCTGAGAATATGTTACTACAGTTTGTCGTCAGCTCAACTTTAATAAAAGCATAACCATTACTTCGCAGTTTATGTTACCGTAGTTAGTTTATTTTGAACTTCAAAAGATGCGAGTAGTGAAACAAATTGAAGTACAAAATGGAATTACCGTATTCTCCATTTTAAATATTTTAGGATATTAGTTGTGCAAATATTGGTTTTAATTTCTTGATCACTAGAGTCTCTTTGATCCTTACATCTTGTTCGTTGTTATGTTAAGATTCTTCCCTTTCTTGTTTAGATGTTTATAAATATTTGAAAAATTACCAGCACTGGATTTCAGATATCCTTTTATACGCTGCTTTAAACGACGCGGAATTGTTCCCACTCAGTCTCGTCCAATCAAGTGCAAACATTTCGATAAACAACGTAGGAGCGTTATACTTTATTAATTCTGTTCTTTATCTTGAAAAGTTCTCAATTCTCAAAACTGACTTTAAAGCTACATACACTGAAATTTGTGGCTAGTTTGATTTCAAGATATTATTGATTTGATTTCTCCTCGCATAACTGTCTATTCTCATAAATGGGAGAGTGACGTAAAACGACTATTTAGGCACAGAGAGTGACATACAACGACAGTTTGGGCACAGAGAGTGACATAAAACGACAGTTTGGGCTTAGTTCTTATTGCCCAGTCTGGTGGTGTTTTTATGTGATGACAGTGGATAAGGGCTATTGTCCACCCACTGCAAAGGGTTTTGATACAACAACTAAGCTCAGTGTTAGCTTCCCTCTCTTTACATGCTATTCGAATTTCATCCATAGCGTGCAAACATGTTCCAGCAATATGTTTTCAGCAACCCAGTAGCGAGGAAGGCAATGGGAATATGTCTGTTAATAGTATAACATTCTCACTTGTACTTGCATCTTGCAGAGGAACTAGTACGTTGACTTTGGCGTACGGCTTGATGCTTTCTCATGATGGAAACATACCTTTATTGACATCATACTCTACAATAATGGTATTTTCTTGCGATAAAACGTGTCACAACTTTAGCTTAATAGCGTGAAGAGCTCACTTTGGCTTTTTTTTAACCAGATGTTTAACTTTAACATTATAGATGCAACCTCAATAGATCCCTTGGACAATTTTTCTGTATATTTTAAATATTTCGCCAGCAATCGGATAATAAATTGTTCAAATTTTTACTGATACTTTAGTAAACATATATTACGCAACACCTTCATATGTCAAGTGCTAGATACCACTCGAACAGTTTTCCCCGGTTGTCTTCCGATCGGCTATATTTTTTGGAAGAAACTTGTGAACAAGGCCATTTCTTCTCTTTTGTAGTCCTAAACGTCTGCTTATTATCCAGTTAAATTACAATAGCCAGTCGTGGAATAGCCTTTTTTTTTCTGCTGAGATCACAATATGGACTAACAATAAAAATATTCCTCCCTTCGAAACATTGACATTTTTATGCTTTTATGGTTTTATAACCGCGGAATAAGAGAACTACATGTTGGATAGTTCTGTAATGTAATTTCAGATCTACAGATGCATATGTTTAAAGCAATACTGGTCATAAATCTGAGTTTAACTGGAAGAAAAAAAAAGACTGATTGATATAGTAGAAAACTGCGAAATTGCAAACTACTTAAGGCTGTCTTTTTTGTTCGTACCTGTATATTGTTTAGTATTTACAGTGACAACACTTTTCTAGGTTAACAATCAATTATCACGGCATAATTGCTTGTCAACTAGTGGGCACTATTAGAAGTACCGTGAGTGGGCTGGGTTACTGACACATGCTCTCACAATGTTAATTTATTACTCACACTTGTTTTAGATCACCAACTCTCTTAAATTAATTGACCAGTAAAATAAACCAAAAACTACGCACATTTTCGTAGGGCCAAAACTGAAATAAACAAGAAAAGTAATTAAGAATTACGCTGGTAAAACAAGCACACTATTAACCTATATAATAAAATGAAAAATCTAAGCTACAGAGTGATTCCCCCTCTTTAAAATGATTATATCTTAAGAATTACTTGTTCTAAGTTTCATCAGACACATTGAGAATCATAAATTTTATTCAGGGAAGTTTGAACATAACACAAATTTCAGAAAATGTCTTGGAAGATGTCTAGTAGTAGCATATTATTCCTACTCTTAAACGAAGCTATAGCAACCACATGTTCTGTACAATGTTCGTTGATTATTGGAATACCCTTCTCACCAATACACGTCTTATTAAAATCCCCAATCTGATGTTGCTGAAGATATGCAAAATAGTCATGATGTTGGGTCTATAATGATGTGGGTTAAAAGTATGAAGATAATCATGATGTTCAGTCTATAATGATGTGGGTTAAAAGTATGCAAAATAATCATAATGTTCGCTCTATAATGATGTAGGTTAAAAGTATGCAAAATAGTCATAATGTTCGGTCTATAATGATATGAGTTGAAAGTGTGCAAAATAGTCATGATGTTCGGTCTATAATTGTGTGAGGGGTATTTTCTGCTGCACGAGTGAGGGATGTTGTAAAAATTGATGACATTATGAAGAAATAGTAATAGTATCATAACATATCTAGTTCGTCATGTATCCTGTGTACGACGTTTAATTTTCTCTGACTTGGAATTTCAACAGATAATGACTCAAGACATATTGCTCAATGTCCTTATGCTAATCAAATTGAAAATGTGTGGCAAGTTAAAAAAAAACCATGAAGAATAAGTAATTTAGCCTACGGTAAGATTTGGAGATTGTACAGTAAAAATGAAAAACATTCTAGTTGATGGTTTCACAAAAGCTGGCAACATCCGTGCCTGATCGATGGAACCACACTATTATTAAAGCTACAAGACGACCTATAAATGTTGGTTATGCAATTAATTATGTTATAAAATGAATTTCTTATACTAATTTCGTGATACTAGGTATATAAACATAAAAACATTTTTCCTTAGCAACCTTTTTTTTGTAATTTAACTGTTGGTGCCTTGGACTAATGAATTAACATTCATAAGACATCCAATTGTTTATAAGAGAAAGTATATGAAATTGACTAAAAATTTCTGCTTTGTTGCTTTTAAATGAAAAAAATGCGCCTTTACAGTATTCTCTCCCAGTCTCTCAGTCAGTTTTAATGTTTTCGTTCTAATTTGTTCATAAACTTCTAATGTAATATATTTTACAAAAGAGATAAAACTGAACATGTAAGCGTGTAATAACTATAAAAGTACAATAAATAAAGAAAGATTTTTAGGCCAGAAATGTGATGTAATATTAGGTTGGACAGCAGCTGTTTTCTTCACTATCCTCTTTTTTCACTTTATTAAGAATTTTATATAAGGAGAGCGTGAAAATAACATTTCAGACCGTGTTCTTGAAGAACGTCACTGGGAAGCAGGCTTTTCGTTCAATACCATAAGTCAAACTAAGGGGATCGTGAGAAGAAACAAATTGCAGTCGAACAAAACGTTTCAACACATTTCTTAGACTAACAAGAAAGCTTTTAAGTTTTCTCAGCTTAGGCTTTTAAGACGATAATATTTAATTTTTACAATACCACATAAACAACGTTTTTCAGACGGACTTTTAGCTGTGGCTTGTCCAGATTAGGTTTTTGTTATAGCATTGAACGCGATGTTTCCTACATGGGTAGTGTCTTGTTGCCAGCAAAATATATTTGAAAAACTCTTTTAACTCACCTTAAAATCTCTTATAGTTTTTTTTTATTACTTTATTCAGCCATACACTACTACAGTTCAGATTTATATTGTATTTTGTTTTCACATTTTATGCATGCCATTTCAATGTTTGATATTATAAGTTTCCTGCTTCTTTCAAAAATACAAGTAGTACAGTACAAACAGAAAAACAATGTTTGTTTTAGAGCAATGCTACATTGGGCTATTTATTGTGTCCACTGCGGGGAATCAAACCCTAGATGTTAGCTTTGTAAGTCCATAAATAAAAACAAACGAGATTTATCATTTCCACTTAGTGTCTTGTTCCTTCGTGATCAAATAAAACCATCTAACAGGTATCAAATGGAGATCCTTAAAGACCGTTGATATATATATATATATATATCATAGGATTAGTATTACACCAGTGTGTGTGTATTATGGTTATATGACAGTAATAGACGTTTATTGTAAGTTAGGGAATGATTAAAACACTAGTGAGCCATTTTTATTATGGGAAGCTGTAGGCCTTGGGATTTTTCAACTCAAAACTGCTTAGTGATTATACTGAGAGCTGTGAAATTAATGACGTCCACAGTTACCTATGAAATAAGACATCGTTTGTCAGTAGATCTGTAATACCTACTGTATATGGATTTACAAGATATAAGACAGGTTTTATTGCCTGTGGAGGAACAACAGATCAAGCTCGAAGACTGCACTTCAGTAAGATTTCACCATTTTAAGAGAAAACCTTCATATACGGAACTACATAATATGAGACAATACACTGTATTTCCAAAAACAGTTTGTTTCTCTGGTCAAACACTTTATAAATATATGTTTATAGGAGGTTTCTTATCAATAAGCTTCTGTGCACGTTCATATAGCACAAAAAAGACACGAAATATGCGCTTCATGTCACTAAGGCCTCCAGGTTTTGGAGAGTTTTTTGGCGTTTTGGTTTGGGATATAACTTTGAAAAGCTGGTTGCTGTGCAAGCTTCATCAGGTTTTAGAAAGATATGTGTCGACGATAACGTTGAAAAGATAAAGCAGGTTATTTGAGTAAACATAAAGTGATATTTAGTATACTTGCCGTCTTTACCGAGACAGGCAAAATCGATTTGAGACATAATGTTTGGATGCCAGTCACTGGATTTAATGGTTTTGTTTACATTAATAAATGCTATAAACTACTTATCAGTCTAATGCACAGGCAGACCGTGAAAGCTGAAATCGATCACATGGAAACTGCCCTCTATGCAATAAGATGATGTGGCTCGTATAGGAAAGGAAATTTCGTTATCCATTGCGTGGTAAACCAGAACTATGGTACCTGAACACCATATATGATGCAACTTCATGTACAAGTTAAAGTACAGTTTTCGTAATGATGTTTTTTCATCGTATTATTTTTTTCAAAACGTTAATTTCCCCTCCAGTTCATAATACAGACTTGATGCTCTCTGAATAACAACAAAAAGGTCCAACTCAAAAAACGACTTTAATCAATATTAATTTTACAATTACATATTGTTTTATATAAGACTAGCTGAGTTACCCGGTGTTGCACGGTGAAAATTTAGATTTGAAATGTATAGATCAGTATTTTTTCAGCAAATTATTCAGTTAGTAGACAAAAGCTGTGATGCGAGAAATAAAAAAACATTTAATCAAACAAAGCTTTATTTGAAACTAGATCGTGTTTGAGCTTGTCTTGTTCTTTGAGCCTGAAGTCGTACATCATGATGCTCCTCTGTTTCTTGCTCTCTGTAAGTTAGTTGTCTTAATGTTTGTGCTTGAAGTCTGGTTTGACGTTGTTCAGAAGTTTCTTATTATCTATATCCAGCTTGCCTTGATGATTTTGACTGAACTCTGGCTTTGTGCTGTTCAACAGTTTCTTGCTGTCTTTGAGTAGCCTGCCTTTCAGCTTGAGCTCGAAGTCTAGCTTTACGTTGTTCCAAATTCTCTTCCTGTATTTGAGCAGTCTGTCTTGCAGCTTGTGGTAGAAGTCTTTGATTGCGTTCTTCTTCTGTTTCAGCTGCTCTTTGTGCTTGCATTCTTTTAACGGTAGAAGACTTTCCATAGAAAGGGCGTTTCTTGAGTGGCATAATCACCTGTATCACTAAACAATAATTTGAAATTCACAAAGTTATTAAATCACTTATGAAACCACTTAGCACTATTTAAAGAAAACTGTTTTCGGAAATACTGAATTGACAGCAAGGTGATCTGAGTGTCTCTCGCCATAACGCTTTCTATGTGCAAAACGTGCTTATGTTTGTATGTTTATTACAAAGAAAAATGGCGCAATAATCATTAATTGTCAATTTTGTCATTACATACAAAATAACTAGTACCATTAAATTTCTTGCAAAAACGGGTTATTATGAAGTTATTTTAAAATTTGTAAGTTCAACCGTTTGGTTTCCTATAGCCAACAAAATAAACAAATAAACAAACTTCCTCTTATATATATATATATATGATAATTCTTTTCAGTATTTTAGAAATACGCATAGAACACTTCAGCAATGTAGAACTCTTTTAACAAGAATATGATCTTTATAAAATGGAAGGTCATGTATTGAGACCTTCAATTACATTACCCTACACCGATGGATTAATTACAGTTGATATTGTGCGAAAGGCCTCGTCGGCATTGGATACAGCGAATATAGAGCGTTTGACATATCATGACATTCTCTTTACTTTTACTCTCAAGTTCTTATACTTCTAAGTCATTGAAATATTGAGCACTAGAACATTTAAGTACAAAAAGAAATGTTTTCTAGCAATAATTAGCTTACAATAATTACGTTCGGTTTTTGCCAATGATATTCACTTGAGCCAAATGGTAATGAGAAAAACTGTTTCTGATAAACATATTGTTTATTTGACGAAAACTATTTTTAACGTTTTGCCTTCAGTTGTTGTCCGAATATAGATATCAAATCGTTCGAAAACATTTTACATCATTAAGTACATTTAGTTCGTTTGTTTGTTTGTTGCTAATCGCAAAATTACACAATACGTTGTCCGTGCTTTGCCCACCACAGGTATAGAAACACAATTTTTAATATTATAAGCCCTCAGACTTACCGCTAAGCCACCGGTTGGGGGGAGTGTAGATTTAGTAGTTTGCTTATGTAAAACTCGCCTCTGTTTCACTCCTAGTAGATCGTTTCTGTAACATTAAATTATGTGTGGCATCCATTTTCCAAATTTAAGACAGTATTGAATAATGAGTTGGTAAAAACAAATATTTCTGATTGATAGATTTTTCATTCTACCACAAATACTAGTAGAAAAGCAAAGATTCTAATATATTGTCCCAAATTGTGTAGTATCTCAAAGTCATCGGTATATGTTCATAATCACAGCACTTGCTGTTATACAGAGTATCATTATTTTTAGTTACATTACTTACATCTTTCTATACATATTATATGTTCGGGGTGCTATTCATGGAGACAGATATTTCTGTCAGCAAAAATACTATTAGTGATGTCACTTGGCCGGCGACGATGCGTTTCAAATGTAAAAATACATAAGAACTATTTTTATTCACAGGCAAGACAACAGAAAAATGAAATAAATCCGTACTGTGAAGGACAAAGTATAATGTATAATGATTTAAATAAAAACTGAATTTAAAATAAAAATACTAATTTTATTGAAAGGAAATGAAAACTAATTGTAATCAAAGTTCATTTGGTCGAAACTTGTACGTTCAAAGGAACTGAAAATGAAGCAAAACTTTTAAGAGCGATTGATGGTGATACAAAACAAAGAACTGGACGAAAACTGAGGACTCATTTAAAATACAATACTGAAAGTAATCTTTCCGAATTAGATAAAGCCACTCTCACCGTTACACAACGCTCTGTCCTAGTTTGCTCAATCACAAGCAGAATTCCAGAAGTTTTGACACATCCCCACCTGATATAATAGTAGTAAAGTAGCCTCACATGGGCAAAAAATACAGCTAATGCATACAATATAGGATACCATCTAGATTGGTTACTGCTAAATAGACTGTAACGTAAAACTAAATTTTGAATATGACCAGTACGGATTTTGTTTTTGTTTCTGTGCTAGTACCTATCCTAAAGGGGTTTATTCAGAACGAATATACGCTCAAGTACTAGAATCCTATCCTTAATAAAAAAAAAATTAAAGAAAACTTGAACAAACTTGGAATTTAAAGTCATTACACGAAAACAGTCAAGGATAACCAGCTTCAAAGAACATTTTTATTAATTGTTTCATCAAACATGGTACCTGATACATTGAAAACGATACCACCAATGTTAGGGAGTAAAGAACAAACACTACTCACCTATACACCAAAAACAAAAGAAAATTACTTTTATCCACGAAAACTTGCGCATTTTCAATTTAAAACGTAAACTTCTAATCACGGTCTTGTAAGTTAATAATCTTTTTTTCTTGAATATAAAAGAAATTTGATAATTAAAAGGAAAATAAAGTCTTAAAATATGTAAATTTGCGATAACATTTTACAACTTCTAAAAAACGTGAATTAATAACCAAGGAGTCTTTACATTATTTGTAAATTTGTATTTTCTTTACCAAGACGTGTAATTTCAGTGGGGAAGAAAGAATTCGTGTATGACATAGAAGCCCAATCCATTCTTTGATTCACTACTTCTTCTGCAGTAGACTAGTTTCAGCGAATTCACGGATCATCGTTACTGCTTCAGATAGCGAAGCAAACAAATACATTAAACTGTATATTTTGGTGGAATGGAAATAACTTTTTTGAGTTTTATTATTTAAAAAAAGAAATAACGAAAGCAACTACATTAAACTGTATATTTTGGTGGAATGGAAATAACTTTTTTGAGTTTTATTATTTAAAAAAAGAAATAACGAAAGCAACTACATTAAACTGTATATTTTAGTGGAATGGAATTAACTTTTTTGAGTTTTATTATTTAAAAAAAGAAATAACGAAAGCAAAAAAATAAAAAATAAATAACGAAAGCAAAAAAAGAAATAACGAAAGTAAAATAAGAACTTATAACTACCTAATACTGATGTCCAAACTAATTTATTAACAATACCACATAACTATCGGAGAAACTGAATACTAATTTAAAACCGATACAAACATGGTCAGTATTATCATAATGCAAAGAAGCAAATCGCGTGATTGCTTGGCGACTATTTCAATAACTAAACAAAACTTAGATTAATATAAATCAATAAGTTTTCATTTTTACTAAAGACCAAACCAACACACGAATTATTGATTTTTCCCAGAGATATATTAATAAAGAGAGAGATAATGTTAAAACGTAGGTTAATTATTTTTCACCACTTTTATGACGATACAGACAAATAACTAGACGAAAACTAAGGACTTATAGTTTACAAGTGAATATTGCATTACTGTCTCTTCTAAAATTGAAAGTGATATTTCTAACTTAGGTAAACTGTTCTCACAGTTCGAATATCCCTGTATTAGCTTGGGCCTTCACAAGTAGAATACTAGGAATGATTTAGATGTACCTTCACCTCATACGATAGTCGTAAAGTAACCTCATGTCGAGGTGATGTTGCCAACAATACAAGAACAAATAATGCACAATTACCTGTCTTATAAAGTATTTTGTTAATTGAAAATTAACATGAGAGAGAGGAAGAGAAAAATAAATAAAATATGTTAGATTATTATTATTATTTACAATTGAGTTTTACTATTTGGTCAGTATTTTTAGCTGTCGTTACTACAATAAGGTGTGTGATAACAACCTTGCAACAAATAGTGATAAATGAAGTCTGTATTTCAACATTTCTGAATCTGTTGTGAATCAGTATGTTTTTCTCTTTATTACTGAAAATAAAAAACTGGAAGTAATTTAATATCGCTTTCAAATCAAGAAATTATGTAAACTAGAGGCCAGATGTAGTGTATTATTGATTTCTGTAATTCGTTCACACAGCAAACGTTTTGATATTTTGAATAGTTTTATTATGTGTTGCAAACATTCTGAATTTCAAAGAAGCACTGAAATGTACCAGCCAAACATATTATAGTATAATAATTTTTAAAGCACAAGTCCTATGCCTAATTCACTTTGCCTCCATTGCACAAGTAATTGAAAGAGAGTAGGAGAAGAATTATATTTGGGGAGCACTTTCTCTTACATCCCTTTAGTTCAGCAGTCAAAGGTCAACAAAAATTACAAAACAATCATCCGATCGCTTTCAAATTGCATATATGAACCAGTTGATATAGGGACCAGTTGATTTTCAGTCATGTTGCTGTTACCACATAGCATATCAGTCGAAACAAACCAAAACTTTTATGAGTAAAAACGTTCTATCTGCAATAAGAATTCTTATCGGTTGAAAGTAACAATAAAGAAGAATGAAACGTGAACAAAAAATGATTGTATGTAAACACAAATTATGTACACAATATTTTTCAAATAGGGGAAAAAAGAAAGAAATACTATAAACCTATTTTTGACCTTCAACAGTGCTACAAACTCGAAAAAGTATCCTCTTTACACTTAGAGACAGATTTTATCTACATATAGAAAAACTTAGTGCATTTTAGTATTTTTTAAAAAAAAGATAAAGTGTTATTTTATGATACATAACTAAGACTTTTATGAAGCCATCTTTCTCAAAATGTTTGAGAAGTCCGATCGCTAAACCACAGAATACTTGGACATTAACAAATGGATTGTTCGTTACATTTATTTACACTTAAATAAATATTAAATATGTGTCCAAATTTTGCGATTTAGTCCACGACGAGATATCAAATGTTAAAATGGACTGGGCGTATGCTAGAGGTCTAGTCTGTCCGACTCTGGAACTGTCGCCACAAAAAAAAAATCACTTCACAGTTGGGGCTGTGGCTGAGTTATAAAAGCTACATTATTTGACTGCCTTAGTCTAAACGTTGGCGGTGGGTGCTGTTAATTAACTGCCTGATCAGTTCAAAATCAGAAGTGGTTAGCATAGTTAATCCTTTTCTGACTTTTCGCGAATACACGGAACAAAACCATGTTAATCTAGAACCGTTTTCGAGAAATCCTGATGACAAACACACATACAGAGTTGAAAACAACCTCCATCACCGACGGTGGCGAAGGTAATTATATTAAATCAACTAAAAAGACTAAGTAAATGCAAAGTTATTCACATAAAAATTATCCTTTGATGCAGGTGTTATCTAAATATTTGAACAGCTAGGGAGAGGTAGAGAAGTTAGATTGTAAAAAAAAAAATGTAAATATGATTGTTTGTTTCTTGTTAAGCACAAAATGACGTCATGGGCTCTCTGTGTTCTGCGAAACCCAACTTTTCGCGTTATAAGCCCTCATACTTACTATTTACTAGAGGCAGTAAATATGATAATCTTATAAATTTTAGCGTATGCGGTAAATTCTTCGAAAATATTTTTTCGAAAACAATTCTTCGAAACATACATTCACAAGCATTACATGTTCACTACATAATTAGAACTACAAATTGTCTCATAGCATAGTGGCTTTATAATGTGCGTTTCATTTTAATTCCCGTAAGAGCATAAACATAGAACTAAGGTCACAATGCAGGTCAAACGATAACACCCCGTAATGTCAGGAACCTTCTATTGGTCGGTAAAAATATCGTGACTGTGCAGAGAGATTAAAAAGACTTGTCAATGCGATTCAATCAACAAATAATATGAATGATTACTTGAGTGGTATTGCACGTAACATAAATTATTGATTAGTACATGGTTAAAGTAAACAAATAATATCGGTGTTTTTTGGATATTTTTAATGGTCTGATAAAATTGCCTATCATGATGTGATAATATTCTCCATTCTTATTAAATATCTCATTTTTTACATTTGTATATCTTTCATTGTGTATTAAATAATATCGGTCCATTTCACTTCGAAAGTTCATCGAAAGGTAAGTTATGTGCCTTTTAATATATAATTCAAAATAGATCTAAAAATTGGACATTCGATTAACTGCTATTTCGAAGAACTGGTTTTTCGAATAATTGTTTTCGAAGAATTTTCCAAAAATCAAGTTCATGATCATGAACAGATTTTAGTACATAAACCTAGCTTTTGATTAAACAAACATGACAGTCCTTAAGTTAGTTTACTAGGGGATTCACAGAGAACGAATTGTTACAATAATGGCAACTATCATGAAATTTCACGGGAGCAGATATGTTTAACAAAATTTTGTTTGGAGTATGATAGAATAGTTACAGTTATTGTGTAAATTAGAGTCCCCCGATGGGGCATCGTAAGTTTATGAATTTACAACTCTAAAATCCAGGGTTTGATTCCACACGGTGGACACAGCAAATAGCCCCATGTGGCTTTGATCTAAAACAAACCAAAGAAAAGTAGATGTAATTTAGAATTACATTTTTTACCTTTAAACAGCGAAATATCACATCAAGTAAGAAATTCAGAGACTAACTCTCACATAAGATATTCTACGCATAAGATCAGTATTTCATTTATAACTTACCATTCAATGAATATTTGGAAAGGCAAGAAAAATCTATTCAACATGGTAACTATGTAGCAGAGAGAGAGCTACTACCACTTTGAGTTTGTGTTAAAATAGTTTGTCTGATACCTTTAAAGATAATTTATTTTATAATTTGAAAGATTAAAAAAGGTTTAATTTCCTATAGTGCTCAGAATGTGTGTACACATTTTTTAAAAGTTTTACAAAACTTTTTTCGTAACTCGACATGACTTCCAAATGACATGAGTGCTTATTAGGTTTCACCTAAAAGCTCTTCTAATATTAAACTTTATTTTTTACACAACATAGAAATCTCTTGTATGAAACAGCCAACTACGCAATATAATCCTTGTTTGGGATAATGATGTTGATCAGAACGGAAATATTTCGGAGTATTCGTGCAGCCATCAATGGAAAACAATTAGTTTCTTCATTAGTGATGTCATCTAAATCCACAACTAACCGTGGATCTGCATTAATGAGAATGAAACAGACGTAACGTTCATGAAGCGCACTTCTGTATATGTATTTCACACCTCTTCTTCAATCAAACATAAAGTTATCATTGTTTGTTAAACTTGATAGCCTTGCTTTTTAGACTTGAAGGTTTTTCTACTTGAAGGAAAGTTAGATAAGGGAAAAGAGATATTTAGAATTGACTTCAGAGAGACAGTGGATATTGTAGTCAAAAATAAGCTTATTGCTGAAACTGTACTCTTACTTTTTAACATTTTAAATCTCTTTATACAGTACTATACTCGAATTATTAAGTTATACTAGAAACCCCTAATTTTACACCTGAAAGGAGATCACCAAAAGTAGTTTAAAATAGCTATTATAATAGCGATGAATAGCGTTGATAATTATTGATACTTTTCAAACATATTAAATTTAATTTTAGAAGTTAGCTGCATAAATAATACTATCAAAAGAGCTGCAGGAATTATATAAATGGGCTAAGTTTGGCTTAAATTGGCATGATGTCTATGGATATTTTTATTGCGAACCAAACCAAAAGACATTTTCAATATTCCAGCTGTTTTTCAGCCAACAGAACCTAAACTGCATCTTACGCACTCGTGGACCAAACAGTCACACCAGAAATCCCTCGGATTTAAGAGTAACTGTTCCTGATATTCAATTACTGATCAGAAGAAAGGCAGCCAATTAGCCAGAAGAATACAAACAATGGCCTCTCTTCTCGAGCTCTAGACTTTTGTATCTGCAGCCCTACACGCTAACCACTAGGCAACATCTGGCTTCAGCCTACTTACAATAAGTATTATACATGCATATTTGAAAAATAAACACCACAGCAGTTTCTTATAATGTCTTGTATTACACATCATAAGGCGTTAGAAAAGTCACAAAACATACATAAAATCGTTTGTCATCAATAAAGCAAACAAAATATTATTTGAAGATAAATCTAATATTGCATAAAAAAGTTACGCTATTTAGGTTATTCTTATTATTTTGCAACTTGAGCTGAATGAAGATTTTTTGTTTTTGCCAGAACATTTATTAATAGTGCATTATTAGCCATTCCCAAACATTATACCAGAGACATCGCTAAGTTCTTAAACGTTTCGGGGCTCGGGCCAATAGGCGTGGGAATTTTCGGCGTTTCTGTATGATATCGATCATGGTTTTCTATTCTGATTTTTCAAGACACCTACTGGGGAATCGGGGCAAGGGACCCGTGTGTCAGTGTCCAGCGACGCCTCTGCCATATTTTATTTCTGCAATAATAACTGCTTACTGTTTAAATTAATTCCAAGTTAGTGTTTGCTCTTAAATTTATCTTTATCTCATCTCGTTATGATTGTCCACATAGTTCAAACACTCATTTTTTCTTTAACTCTATCATGGCCGGAAGTTGATTCATTTATCTGGGAGTGTGTGTGTTTTCTTATAGCAAAGCCACATCAGACTATCTGCTGCGTCCACCGAGGGGAATCGAACTCGTGATTTTAGCGTTGTAAATTCGAAAACTTACCGCTGTCCCACCGGGGGACTTATCTGGGAAAGACTTATAATATTGGTTTAACTTGATCATAGTCTTTTCTATGAATATTCATCTTTGTTGATATATGGTATTTAGCAATTTTATTTTGAAAACAAAAGTGTTTCACATTGTATAGCAGTAAAAGTGCTGTTCAGTAGTTAATTCTAGTAAGGATTTACAAAGATCCCGATGAATAATAGGTACTCGATTTAATGTCATGACCAAGAGTAACTTGAATAGTTATATTTGACTACTCCGTGATATTAGGAGAACTATGACATGTTATGTATATGTGATTATATATATTTTTACATATATATATCGTTTGATATGACCTTCTATATTTAAATAATACACATTCTACCACACAGGTGGCTCTAGTGTGTTTACATGCTGTGCTCAAATAGAACTTTATAGCGTAATGTCTAATTGTACTTGAGGTAGCTCTGAAGGTTATCAAGTTACCATGGTGATGCAACACATTGCAAACATTATCTGCTTATGCTCAATATTAACAGATTTATTAGATATTTTGTGAAGCAATGGACATCGTCAAAATGTTTTCTTATGATTTTAACCGTTTCTTTTTCTTCTTACTATAACGACCAGAAAAAATTATTCAGTAACAAATAACTACTATCTCCTACGCAAAAATATCAAATGTTTTTTTTCCATTTCCGGTTTTAAGTAACACTATGCTCAATAGAAAATGTGAAATGGATTTATGAAGCTAAAACACATGCTTGTTCTATTAAAACAAAACATTCTTGTACGATTATCTTTTGAATATCGATTTATTCATCTATAACAAAACACAGATGACATTCGAATATGCAATGAAAATATAATGTTGCTAAGAAATTCTATATTTAATGATGTTGCTATAATGTTTTATATCGTGACAAGTTTTCTGTGACTATTGTACAAAATAATAATTATCATTATCTTATTCATACCTTAACGTGAGCACGTATAAAACACGAGCATTTGAAAATTCCTACTCTACTATGGGAGATTAAGAAATTAATAGTTGGAAGATTATGTTCAAACATACAAAAATATAACTTTAATCCCCGATGTTGTAAACATCAGTTATCGGGTTACCCCTGCACCCAAAGAATGAGCCTCACGCTTATTGACGTCATAGTGCCGCTCACCAGAGACGATTACGTCATAATTATATAGAATGGCACCAGATGGCGCTATTGTCTTAGGCCGTAGTGACATCATAGTTCGAGTGTTACACAACAGGGAGCGTGTTGCTAGGTTTTGTTTTGTTTGTTTGTTTGAAATTAAGCACAAAGCTACACAATGGGTTATCTGTACTCTGCCCACCACGGGTATCGAAATCCGATTTTTAGCGTTGTAAGTCCGCAGACATACCACTGTGCCACTGCGGGGCAGTACGAATTTAACGTGTAGTATAGTTTTGTCTCTATATTTAATTTGTATAGCATGTTATATTATAATTATTATCCTGAAAAGGGCAGATTTTTTTCAATCTCTAAGTAACATACAAGCTTACTGTTTCACTTTATATATATATATATCTGAAAGAACCGTCTTTTCTTGTAGACCATATCTTCTTTTATCGTAAGAAGCAATATAATTAAAATATTTTGCCAAGAGTTTTACAGATTTTGTTCTTAAAAACTCCAAAAGAAGAATGTCTACACATTATTTGCAATATATCTTTGATAAAGTGATATTTTTCTTACTCAAGTTTTGTTATAAATGCTTCAGTATATGTGATACTTGACAAGTCTGTGATTTTACTTACAGATATTGATGATAGCATAGAAAGCTATGGTGATACACGTCAGTTTTAAGCGGTAGGGAGGGTCAAAGGATCTAATGTTCAGCACTACAGGGGACAGTCAAATTAGTTATGGATTTCAATTGCATGAAATGTTTTGTAGAAGCTCTAAATGAAGAAACTTTCTATGATCATATTGGCTCGAATCACTTTGGAGAATGCCCCTTATGTTCCGTTTACGGGGATTTATTCTATTTGACTAATAAAATGCTAGAACAAGAATATACTGCAGTTATTTTTACATTGGGCTGTAGGTCAGTATTCCATAAACTAAGGTGTTTGTAGTTTTCATAAATAGTATATCAGTATATCTAATCCTTGAAGTTTTGTTAATAGATGTTTGAGTATGTGTGATAATTGTTAAGTCTGTGATTCTACTAACATATATTAATGATAGAACATTGGGTTATGATAAAACATGAGTTTGATATCAGAAAATATAACTGGAAACTTGTATTAGATGTTCAAACATACTTGTTTGAAACAGTTACTCATGGGGTATAATTTATCATAAAAGACTAAGCTAGACATGTAATTATCTGAAATTTGATCTTTAGTCTGAACACTGATTTGTAACTGACGATCTGTACATTTTTTAAGTGAAAAGATAATAAATGTTACTGAAACATTGTTTCAACATCTATGTGAGGAAAATATATGTTTTGAAATGTAAAATAGTCGATAAACTAGTTTTTCTGAGGCTTCAAAATGAAATCTCACATGCATTGAGCATGCAGTGTGAACACGTAATACTGATGATGTCACAAAATGATTATCTTTCACTATAATGCACGTGTTTGAATCCATTATTCGTTTATTTATGTAGTGACGCTTCTTTAGTACGATGTATTAAAATGTCTCCTGATAAAGGCAGTGCTTGTTTTCATATAATGTTACACAAAACGAAAAATATATACTCTAACAGATAATTGTAATATGAACGTAATGTACAAAAGTTGTATGAAAGCTAATTCAGTATTTTATAAGTTAAGATGTTTATAGTATATTAGTGTATATTAAAGTTTTCTTAATAAATGTTTCTCTATGCTTGTCATGTCTGTGATTTTATATTATTATTTTCGAGTATGTTCTGTAATGATAAACAGTAAATATGTTAGATTTATAAAACGTGAAAGAATAATCACTTGATTTATAATTAATGGTCGTTTTAATATTATGATTGTCAATTCTTTTATGGTTATAAACTATGTTCATTCGTGAAAAATGTATTTGATGCTTTGGTGAACTAAAAAGATTAAATATTAGTGTACTAGAATTTCTAATTTTGTCAACAAATATATAAACTAATAAAAATTACCTGTTTACGCTGTGAGGTGAATTAAAAACACAAAGTGTTGTATATACCAGAAAAAAAGTTAGTTCAAATAAACAATAATAATGTAAAATCAGAATCGAGTAACTGAAAATCAAACTGCTTCCCCCCCAAAAAAAGGTCTGAATCAGATGGTAATGAACTCAAACATTCGACTGTTAAATAATGAATAAACATTTTACCTAAACAATGCTTTGTTTATACCTCCCCTCTAATGGCTCAGCGGTGAGACTGAAGGCTTATAACAAGAAAAATCGGTTTTCGATACCTGTGGGTGACACATCACAGACAGCCCATTGTGTAGCTTTGTGCTTAACTACAAACAGACAGAACTGTATATATATCGAAGGCATTTTTTGTATTTTAGTCTGTAGTAAATCTTGCATCAGAGTATTTTCTTTTTTAATCAGTTCGATTGCGTAAAACGTCATCTTGAAGGTATTTCAGTGCAGTGATGGTCCGG
>NW_013665641.1:401266-418514 GCF_000517525.1 Limulus polyphemus | reverse complement strand
GTCAATCCCACTATTCGTTGGTAAAAGAGTAGCCCAAGAGTTGGCGGTGGGTGGTGATGATTAGCTGCCTTCCCTCTAGTCTTACATTGCTAAATTAGGGACGGCAAGCGCAGGTATCGCACGTGTAAATTTGCGTGAAATTCAAAAACAAACAGTGCAGTGACTTGATCTATGCCCCCAGTGGCACAGCGGTATGTCTGCGGACTTACAACGCTAGAATACGGGGTTTCGATACCCGTGGTGGGCAGAGCACAGATAGCCCATTGTGTAGCTTTGTGCTTAATTACAAACAACAACAACAACGGCTTGATCTAAATATAATAAATGATGAAGCCAGATTGCCAGTAATTATGTTATATTTAATATACATAGACGACTGATATTTGAATTTCATAGAAAGAGAAAGTTTTAATACCATAGACAGATTAGACTGTAATTAAAGTACACAAATGTTGAATTCGTTATTTCAGGGAGAAAAAAAAACAGTTCTACATATCCAATTATTCTATAGCTTTCTTTGGGTTGTTTCTGCTTTTTACGTAATATTAGAGACTCTAATTTCTCTTCAGCGGATCTCCTGCATTCGTTTGTAGTTTTAAAAATTTAATTGGAACGAAAATAAATTTAGCCGTTGACCTTAAACTACTAGTAATCAAAGTGCTCCAACTGCTGGAGTTCACCTAACTTTCAACTTGGGCACTGACGTTATATTACAAAAAAGGAACAAAAATCTATACGATGAGTTTTTTATAACTTTTTTTTACATCCTTACAACAAAAGAACACTCGAGAGAACTGTAAAACGAACGCAGATTTTCTTGTTGACTCGGCTCGATCTACCAACAATAATCAGTCTAAAAATATAAATACATAAATACCGAAAAATAACAAATTGTAAAATGACTTAAGTTTACGTACTTAATCTCGGGTAATTTGACCACATATGAAATAATTTTGTTGAGTCGCATGCCCTACGACAATGACATTCTATTAATTCGTGGGATGTGTTCATTTAGAAACTCGAAATTGAGTAGTTTCTGAATTCTTAGACGACAAAAGACAAACAATATATTTTTTTTCTAAAATTTAATTTTTAAACTTAGCTGCTTTTTATTTTAAGCTGAAAAACGTTATTTTAATTACTTTTTATGTTTCCTAAAGGTTTTGCAGCTTATTCGACATTTCAAAATGGCATAAGTTGTGTGGTATACGTTCACATTCAGTTTGGTCAATGATTTATACATACGTTTATTAAAAACCACTGCCCTCTAACAGAAAATACAGTTTTGTAAAACTTTGAAATGATTGTGCATGATTTGTCGTATTGTTAAAAGCTGTAAAGAATGTAGACCAATGTTGGATTGTAGTGGTATTTTCAGGCCGGACAAAATATATTCAATGTTCAAATACAAAGTGGAGCTTCCAGAGATTTCTGTGAAAAAAAATCTTGAGTGAAAAAAAAGAACTATTCTAGATTGAAAAAAATAACGTTATATATATGAAACAATAATGTTGTTCTTCTCAGGATGCGTGCGCTATTTGTGTTACTCTTGGTCATTCCCATAAAAAATATAAGGGACGTTATATCATCATGGTACCATCAGACCCCCCAGTGGAAAAAACAATTCTGTCTACTTCCACACAGTGTGTTCAGCATTACGGAAATCTTTCCTACAAGAACGTGCACGTAATATCTATTTGTCACGAAATTAGCGTAACTTGCTTTCCCCCTGTAAAACACTTCCACGGAAACACAGAGGAGTAAAAACAAAGAATATAACTCTACGAAAAACAAATGAAAACCAAAGAATTACACAATAAAAGAAACTAAATGCAATACAAGGATATGCTAAACATGAAATAGCCCTATGTACAAAATACAAAAAACTAATTTCTTCATACAAAAACAAGATAAAATAAAACAAATTAGAAATGTATCAAATGAACCATTTAACATTCAAAACAAACAAATTAATTCCTTTAGTGTTACATTTAAAACCCAAATAGTCAGAAGAGTACTTTCTGCATCTTCCTCATCATCAGCTGAGTAAAGATGGTGTGAAATAGCACTATCAATATCCTTGAACTAGTCAGTCTCTATCTTTGAAAAACTGGTCTAATCAGTGCTTGAGAGTCACTAGCGATGTATGGTCTGAGTTTTTCAACGTGATACACGTGCTTACATGTGCCATGAGACTTCTGTATCTTCTATGTTAATGGACCAAGTTGTTGTATACGAGACAGGATCTTTAAAGACAGATACGATTTGCTTCCATGCCATTGGCACATACAAAGACATTCCTATTCACCACACTGAAGTTTATATTCTTTAACACTTTATTGTAGCATCTCTTCTACCATATGACAGTCTTCTTTAGAAGCTGATGTGCAAACTTGTATGGGTCAACTATTGCACAGCTTAATCTTTCCACTTAGACTTGTGGACACTGTGAAATATCTGTCCTAGAGGATACACCATACATCATGTCCACATAGAGCTACATTTCTTGACCAAACATAAGAATGTTTATTGAAAAATCATTCAATTTCTACTCCATTGCGTGATATACTAGTATCACATATGGTAAGTGTTTGTCAGAACTGGTTCTGTCAAGATTAGCAAACTTCACAATCATCGATTTTATTGTTTATATTACCCATTCTGCTAAACTGTTAGACTGCTTAAACTATGGTGATAAGGTAAAGTTTGCATCTTTATCCCATCCAACATTTTACATAACTCAGAAAATAGCTGGCTAATAAATAGCTTCCTGTATGTGAATCTCTTATGGTGGACTGAATTATCTAATCAATTATTCAACCAACACATTATTGGCAGACAAATCAGTGAATGGATAAATCTTAGCCCACTCAGTGAAATAATCGATAGTGTTTAGCATATACGCATTACATTATTTATTTTCCAGGATAGGACCAACAATATCTTGGCTATTCTTTATTAAGGAAGATTAACCATTTTCTGTTGGTGTTTACCTTGTTTAAGCTGTCCTTTCTTCTGGGCAGTGCACAACTACAATGCTTACACTTCTTCCTAATGTCTCGACTTGAATACAGCTAGTAACAATCACTGTCATAAGTTAGCACAAGTGCATGAAAGTTCTCAGTAGATTTCATTATATGCATTATGTAAAATCTGAAATATTTCCTGCCTAGAGACTACTAGCTGCAACACAGATTAAAAACCACATTTCAGAGGTTGATAACAAATGTACAACACATCTTATTGCACGCATAGTTGCATGTAAATGTGCTAGAGGTTACATAGATTTCTGATTCATTCCCAAATCTGTGTTTGCCATGCTTCACCTTATGGCATAGCAAAGAGCACTCATTCTAGATCTTGGTCCTTCAGCTGTTCTTTCTAGGGCTCCTGAAACATTAATCACTGTGTCCACCAACTAGTTGAATGATGTACCACATAGCTGGACATCACTATTGCAGATCTGGCTTTAACTCCTACTTTGCATATAGTGTTGGAATATTCAACAAATGATCAGGGTCTCTTTGTATTTTAGGATATTCTCACAATATATTAGAGTGTTTGCAGAGTATGCCTTCATATTCAATTGGTGCAAATAATCTAAGCTCTCAACAGGATTCCTTTTTCAAGTCTTGAAATCAGTATCTTTTCTCTGCTAAATCAAAATTTTGTGCAACTTGGCTATAAGTTTATTCCAGTCAAGAACTTTCTCCTCATTCAAATGGCTAATAAAATAAAATGCTGGATAATCCAAACTCAAGATCAAGCATTGCACTGCTTGTTCTGGTATCCAGCTATTACACGCTGGAAATGCTTCGAGAAGTGATCTAGACCTTCTCTAGCCTCACACTTAAATGTTGGGATTTGTTTAGCCTGGCTAATGTCGAATTAAGGCTTCCTAGATTTTGAGGGTGTGGTGTAATGGGCATAATCAGGGGCTTCTACACTAGGTTGAGCATTAAATATCTGCCCGGAGTGGTGGAATGGCAAATTACAATTTTCAGCTCACCTGTAGGGTCCGATATTTCTTCGTGACCATGGACGTCCTAGCACTATACTCTTTGTCACGAAGAAGCTAATGACTAGACAATAGGCCACCATTTTCACCGATTGATGTTTGCTGCCTCACCTGCTAGCAAAAGAGCTCAAATTCACAAAGGTTATTTGCCAGGCATGTGCAACCTCTCTTGTTTGGTCTCAGATGACCTTAACAACAGCTGGGGTGGAGACACTCTGATTGGCTAATACTCGAGTCATTTAGAGATTTCCCATTTAATCTTAGATTCACCAAATTGCATGTGACTACAGCAATCCTCAGCTGTCTTTGCCTGCTATACAGTGAGATTGATCTTCAGGAAACAACTTAATCAGCTATTCTAGACACTAGATACTGTCAGTTCTACTTCCCGAGACTGTAGCTATAATGAGCAAAAAGTCATAGATCTTAATAGTTTTGGCAAAAGTCCAATATCCTGGAGGCGAGTTTTCCAAGATCTGACCACTCTCCCAGGCAGTTGCATAGCCTTTAGATCATAAGTTATTTGACTCATTGAAAATTGCAATTTCTTCAACTATATAACCTTAAACCTTAATACCAGAAGGGTTTAAGATACACTAGTCAGGCAAAGAAAACTATAAAAACGAGTCATTTTGAAGCATTTTATGTAAGCTCAAGAGTTCACTTTACTCAATAAATGAAATTGAAAACATTTAGTATGCCTAAATACTATAGAATAAAATATTTCACAATAACAATAAGTATCGAGAACTGCAGTGCAGCACATTGTGCATGTTAATTAAGAAGTTTTCTATATAGTTTGTTTATTGTTAAACATTAAGCTGTAGAATGAGCTATCTGTGCTGCGTCCATTGCAGTGATCTAACCCAAAATTTTCACATTGTAAGTTCTCAACTTTACCTGATTGTTATGAATAAATAGTGAGAACTAACTTCCAGCATGCTAAACCAATTCAGTAAAAGACTACTTTTTAAGAGATACTAATAAATGTTAAGGGCTAGAAAGTAACACACTTCACAAAATGAGTAACACATTTCCTGTTAACGGATTGTAACACATATTAAGTATTGACATGAAATACACTAAAAAACTTGTATAAGACCAAAGCTCAACATTTTTTAAAAATATAACTTAATAAAATGTCTTTATTGTATAAAGCACGCATTCAGAAACACTGATACTGACCACACATTACCAGTATCTGTAAGTGTTAGGATTGGTTATTGTATACTCCTTTAGCAATCCACAAATGTAAGATAAGATGCACACCCTTTGATGCCACAAAATGCTAGTTGTTAAATGCGCATTAAAACTTGACTAAAATACTCCTCTGAGGAATAATGCTAGTTTTATCAACTGTTTAATTTAATACTTTATAACGAAACCCATGAGGCACGTTACGGGTAAGTTTATTCACTTAAATGTCTTTTTTCAAGAAACATTATAGAATTCCAAGCACTTTCACTTCACAGTAGTTTTTGGCAAGCATATCTGAAAAAATGGAATTTGGAAACTAATTCTAAAGACATTATCATATAATAGAAACATTCTAATCAAACGCAAAGCATTAAGTATGTTTTTGAGTATTGCATGTATAAATACAGAAGATCAAGCACGGCCCAGTGATTAGCATTCTGGACTGTAGATCAAAGTTCATTTATTCACACCCAGAGTTAACTTTACTAAATAAATGAAACTGAAAACATTTAGTATGCCTGAATACTATAGGATAAAATATTTCATATTAACAATAAATAATGCGGACACTTATTCATTTTACTTGATACTATTAACTAAGATTGCTTCACATTGCATTGAGTACTGCAGTTTGATACAAAAAAATTGATGCATTTTAAGAGTAACAGTCAGATACCACTATTCTATTAGAGTAATCCAGGAGTTTGCGGTGGATAGTTTTGACTAGCTGTATTCTGTCCATCTACTACTAAAAGATATGGGACAACTAGTGTAGATATCCCTCGAGCAAAATTCAATAACTAGTAAATCCAAAAGACATTAGAATACAAACAGTTGAATAATAATATAATATTTGAAATATTTAAGATATGTCAAGGCAAAAAAAAAGTTATTACCAAGTAATGTGAATAACTCCTAGTATATTATATTTATACAAATAAAACACCTAATGATTCATTAAGTGATTTGGATGGCAAATGATTAGTCATTCAGTCTATTCTCGTAAATTAACATTTGTTAGATATGATTTTAAATATTTACGGTTTCTGAAAACTCACTTAACTTGGAGTACAGTCACCATGAACAGCAAAAGCAACTTCACATCGATGCTACAAACTTAAACTCAGAGGTTTTTATGGTTCTAAGGTATCCTCGCTCATTCCTCTGAAAAGCTATTTCCAGGATAACTTGAATGTCTGAAGTCACTTGATGGGATGCAAAGCGTTTCCCAGTAGCATATAATATATGCTTGGTAGGATTGTAGTCTTGTGCGCATGCAGATCACTCCGACTTGGTATCTTTCTTTTTCAAGGAATATGTCAATCAGTTTAGTTAAAACGTAGGGAAGGAGTAAAAATCAGGACAACTGCACTAGTATGTGGCAGTGCAAAGGGTTGAATAATGTGATCTCTATAATGTGTGAAATTAATGATATTCTTTCGAAAGATACACAGTGTGGTATGTCCACCAGTTTATTTCTGTCTATGCCATCCACTCAACACCACCACATGCATCGCATTCCTGTGGTTGAATCTTGTTTTAGATGCTCTCCAAGTGAGTATATGCAGGTTATTAGCCACATGATGAAGCGTGACTCATCTGTAAAAAGACTGTTGCTCCAATTTAGAATCTTACCAACTTTACCAGACAAGGATTTTTCTAACGTTAGAATATAGCCAAGAGCCACGACAATTTAATGAACCGTAATGCAAGTCGACAGCTTTTCCCACACATATTTAGATCGTTATTACCTCCGAAGAAAACATTTCCAATACGTAATCTATTAGTTCCTTCTTTGTGTTTACAAGACTACACAGCTATAAAGTTGTTAGCAAACCCTTGAAAATGATGACCATGGTCGTTGAAACGTTAAGCAGTTTTGTGTTTTTCTACTTTTCTGGAGTGGGTTTACCTTTGAAATAT
Source organism: Limulus polyphemus (assembly GCF_000517525.1). Taxonomy (NCBI): domain Eukaryota; kingdom Metazoa; phylum Arthropoda; class Merostomata; order Xiphosura; family Limulidae; genus Limulus; species Limulus polyphemus. The sequence goes on along the minus strand of NW_013665641.1, from coordinate 411,376 downwards.
ATTCTTTAACAGCTATATATAGTAAAATAGAAAATTTTATCATTTAAATTTGAATTTTAGTGACAGTTTTAAAATGACAACTAAATTAGGACTCAGTGAGACCGAAATATAAAGCATAAGCTCAATAACCAATCATTTGCATTATAAGTCACAAGACTGGTCATTAAATGCCTGATGTGCATAAAAATGAAATGAGAGGTGGGGTTGATTGCCATTACTATACAATTGTTATTTTCCCTTTTCATAGCTGTAATATCAAAACTCTGATTATTCTTTAATTCTTTTGCTCACTGTACACTACACAGTAAGCTCTTAAAGATAATTCACTTCAGTGAAGGACATGATTATTATAATGTAATTACAAAAAATGTGAGCAATTCAAGGATATGTTGTACATACACGAATTGAATTAGCAGTACATTAACGTTCTTAAGTAAGTGAAACCTGATACAAGGTTGAAGTATTAGAATTTCATGAAGTGTATCTTTAGCAATTGTGTATATATATATATATATGCATCCCGAATTGGGGCAGAGCCTGATGGGTCGTCACATCTGTATGTCATCATTTATTTTGAATAAATCCAAAACTATACGCGAAAACTCAGTTAATCCAACCATATCTAATTGGTCCCGATAGCTGTCGGGAAAAAAAAACCGAAACACTCGCTATATATCAAGCAGACACGTTTAGATGAGCTTTAGTTGTTCGGTTGCAACAATAGCAGATAAGAAAAGTAAAGTGTGCTGTGTCTGAAAAACCGTACTGTGGGTGTATAACTATAAGCGATTAAGAATAAATTTCAGTCTAAATAGTTGATTTTAAATAAAGCGAACTCTAGCGATTCGTGAATTGGAACAGGCTAAAAATGATAAGTATAAATACTCCTTGAGTTATCGACGAATCAACAGGTTTAATGTATTGATAGTTGGTGATGCAACGAAGTTAACTGTAGCTATAAGTAAAAATAAAGTACTTCTTTCACATTTATGAAATTTTTGACATCATACATAACGCATATATTTAATGTGGACATAGGACGAAATCGTTTGGAAAATAATTTGAAATCAAAATATAAGAATGTTTCCAGAGATACCATTATGATGTATCTCGATTTCTGTGAGCTATGCAAAAAAACAGAAACAGCTCAGAAAAGCGTTGTTGTGGAGTCAATGATTTTCAATGAATTAAATGCGCATGCTCAGGTAGACCTGTAAACACTGTGATTTTAAGTTCATCATAATCTGACAAGCTCATTTAACCAAATTTGTAGTCCCCGTGCAACAAAGTCTAAAATAGCTGCTGAAGTTACCTACCACTTAATCAGCATATTTTGTTGTGAATGTAAAAATATTATAACTGATATGTGGGCAGGTCTATAAAGTGTTCATGCTAAAGCTCGACTTTCCCAAAAATAACTATCAAGACAATAATAGACACTGGAGTGAGACTGCGGCTCTGTCCATTCCGAAAAAAACAATACCCTAAATATTGCTATTCGACAAAACCCTACAATATAATGCTCAGGCGCGTAGATACCTTTAGAAATTCAAAGGTGTTTTCACTCTCCAATTCCATTACGGTTTTCGTGTGTACATTGAAAGCAATATTAAAAACCAGCAGATTTGTTTTAGTCGCCCCTTTTCACCCAATTTATGTTTTCTCAATACAAGAAGTTCCATGAGCAATATGTTGTTGCATCACTACATTAATCATATAAACAGAAAACAACCAAGAATGATAAGGATAATACGAATCTGATATTTATATCAATATAATTTGAAATATATTTTACTATTTCCACTTTATTGTCCTCTATGGTCTATTTTTTAGTTACTTAAGTGTGTACCGTTTGGTATTTTCTGCAAAACAAGACTTACATTTGAACTATCGTAAAAATATAAGATTCAATGTTAATGAATATCAGATAATATATTTTTTCTTTTACTTCATTTTACCTGCTGTTACTTTAGAAGATATCAACTAACAGCTGATTACTATCATTTTTTTTAAACGAGACTTGTTTAGATCTAATACTAAGAAGTGCTACAGGAACTTTATCATTAATTTCTGTAAATTTTTGTTTTATGTATTGCAGAAATACACGATACCTTTCCCATATTTCGTTAGCGTATATAAATATTTTCTGATAAACATTACATCATATAAGGATAAGTAAAGTGAACTTTTGCTAAAATAAAAAAACAGAGTGTATTATATTATAAAACAAACAACTCAATTGTTCTCGTTCGGTAGATTAGGTAGTACAAACAAATCCAGGAATTCACACTTGCAGATTTTATATTTACCTACAGATTATATTGATTTTTCTAAATATGTGTGCTTTACGTTTCAATATTTTAGAAGAATAGACTCTCGCGAGAAAAAAATCGTATTTTGGATTTGTACGTGTGAGAAACTCTCAGGTAAAATGTTGCCTATTTATAAGTACTCTAGTTTGAAATGCACTTAGAATCACAAGAGGATAAAACAAGAAAACGAGGCATGTTAGCATTTCTGTTATGGGATTTGTAGTTTTTGCTCAAAAACTATCAGTACCAGAAAAAAACAGGAATAAATTTGTGATCTTCATCTAATAAAAGATATTGCTAAATAAAAGAAAACCTTAGTCTTTCTCCAGTTTCTGAAGAATATTTCATTTAATACGATGATTTCATATCAAGAAATTAGATCATAGTAAATTCGAACACATTTTTACAGCGCCAAATAAAGGAAAATAAGATTATATTATTAAAAGTACATGTTTAATATAGATTATATAGTTACTTTTTTGTGAAATCATATACATACTTCACTGACTTAATCTGTATATTTTAATAAAGCTCATGTAGTTCGGAGAGACACGTAACTATTCTTACGTTTATCTAATTAGAATATTTAACTGTTTGTTACTTGATACCCTACTACTCTTTATTTCCTCTGGAATTAAGAATTCGCTTTATCTATGCTATTCGAATTTTTACTTATCGTATGTGTATTTCTGACTAGAAGATGAAGGGTTATGTAGATAATTTCGAGAGCTTTTTGCTATAGGTGCTGGGTAATCGAGTTATTCTGTGTTAGAATAACAGGTGTGTTGGATTATGTAACTAATCATCGTCGTATTCTTTTTGAGAAGCTAGATTATGCTACACTTATCTTTTTTAATCTGGCAAAGATGTGTAAAAACTCCTTGTCTTAGTCTATAGAGAATGTTGAGTTACACATCTGTTCTAAGTCTATGGTGTTGAGTTTTCATTATACGCTGTTTTAAACCGCTTGGGGTCAAGCGTCTACTTTGTCGTAGCCTGTTTGAAATGTTGGGTTATTCAAATACTCTCAGCCCTAGTTTCTCTAAATGTTGAACAAAGAATAGAACTACTGTCCGTCCTAGTATATCATATGTGTTTGTTTGTACAGTAATAGTCTCTGTGAAGTACTGGATAATGCAAATACTTTCTGCTCAATATGCCATATGTGTTTGTACAGTATTAGTCTGTGAAGCATTGGATAATGCAAATACTCTCTGTCTTGGTCTGTTTACTGTCTTAGTCTTTTTGAACTGCAGGGCTATGTAAATACAGTAATCAACATTTACTAGGGATCATGTTTTATTTTTAGGATATGTCAAACATCTACCACAATGGTATGTAAAGATTAATCATTTTAGGAAAAAAAAACACCTGGATGAGTTATTTTTTACACTTTATTAGATTCTGTAACATTTAACTTGGATGACAGAGCCTGAGGAACTCATGTGGTACAGTGTTAACAATAAAAATTTCAAAAACAACAGTCATTGAAAGAAATGTCCCATTCACAGCCAAGATTATTCCAATAGTCTATGTGACCACATCGAGCATTAATGACTGTGACTTCTGCACAACGTCTGCGCATGCTCATAACCAGATTAGCCAATCATTGTTGCGGAATCTGTTGCTATTCTTCAATAAGGGCAGATTCCAGGTCCTGAAGCGTTCTTGGTGGGGCTTGACGAGCTTGTAATCTTGTCTGGAGCTACTACCAGATGTTCTCTATTGGTATGAGGTCAGGAGATCTAGCTGGCCACTCCATCCTGGGAATTCCTTCAGCTTCCAGGAAGGCAGTCACTGCCCATCCACGCTGTGGACGCTCATTGTCATCCATAAGTACCTGCATATGGACGAACAATGGGTGCAAAGATCTCATCTCTGTATCTTAGGCCGGTGAGACTTCCATTTCAGATGATTACAAGGTCGGTACAGCCTGCAATTGAGATACCTCCCCACACCATTACTTAGCCTCATTGACATTCTGAGGCCAATTGCGCTCACTAGGGCGTTTACAAACTCTCCTGCGTTTGTCAAAAAAGTCCACACCGTAGCGGGACTCGTCAGTGAAGAGTACGGCCCTCCATTGCTGCGCAGTCCAACTCCTGTGTTCTCTAGCCTACTGCAGTCGTGCCTGCCTGTATTGTTGGCTTAAAGGAACATAAACAGCAGGACGTATAGCCCTCAACAGAGCTTTATGAAGACATCTGCGCACTGTCTGTGTAGACATTCGGACTCCTATGGCATCTTGGAGAGAGTTACGGAGGTTAACAGCTGGATGGTCATGTGGAGTTGTTAGTCTTCTCCTTCCTCCACCGTATCTTCTATTGTCTCTGCCAGACCGACTGAACCTGTTCCACACCCTGGACACCACACTTTTTGGATGTGCCAAGAGTAGCAGAGACCCCGCATTTAGTCATGCCTCCCTGTAGCATCCCAACATCCATGTTAAGTTCTGCAGAGGTAAGATGATGCCTTTGACCTAAACAAAGCATTTTATGCACTGTATGGTCTCAATCAGACCAATTTTAGCATGCACTGATCAGTGATATCAAATTAAGGACCTCAAAATTTCGCTGTTTGAACTTTCAATTTCGGGATATGGTCGGAAAATAATGCCAGGATCTAATCAAAGTCATCCAGGCAGAAAGTTTGCACTTGGCAGACAATGTCCAGATAACGGACTTCCAAGCTATGCCTTTTGTTAGAACTGACCTTTATTAACATTACCCTACTTATTATGTAAAAACATGCTCCCTAGCAAATGTTGACTACTGTATTCCTTACCTTAGGCTATCAGAAGCATGGAATTTTGCAATTACCCTGTTTTGGTTTAGTTTGTCAGGTACTCTGGGTTATGCAGTTAAATATCTATCTGACGTGTTAGGTTATGCTTCTACTCTCTGCTTATGTCTAAATCCTTGAGCTGTTGAGTTATGTAACTAGTCTCTGTCTTACTCTTTCAGAGGAGTTTGTTTATACATATATTAAGTCTAAGAGATGAATTATGCTAACTCACTGTTCTAGTTTTTTTTGCTGTTAAGCACAAACCATAAAGCTACATAATCGGGCATCTGTGCTCTACCAAATTGACGAGGAACCGTCTGAAATTTGGGTTATGCATCCTTTCAGTTTGAGTTTCTCTGAAGCTTTGGCTCATACAGCTACACTCTGTCTAAGATTTTCTTAGATAGTGCGTGTGTGTAACAACTCTCTTGGTCTGTTAGGAATAATAGATATTGTGAACAATCTTTGCATTAGTTTGTAAAAAAACACTGGATTATGCAACTATTATATGCTCTAGTTTCTCTGAGAAAATACCTATCTGACTTTATCTGAGGAGATAGAATATGCAGATATTCTCTGTCTTAATCTGTCAAATGTGTTGGGTTATACAATTAACTTCCGTATTAGTATCTCCAAGATGTTGGATAATGCAGTCTTTCAGGGATATTTGGTAAAACAACTATTTTCTTTAACAGTCGACTAGATGCTTTGGGGTAGTACAATTTTATCCGTCTTAGTTTCTCTCTCTCTCTCAGGTAACGGATAATGCAAATATCTTGACCAAAGGTGTTGAGTAATACAACAGCTTTCTAGTTTAGTCTGCCATAAGTGTTCGTTCGGGTGGCTACTCTTCTTAAATCATTTAAAATGTTTGTTTAAGTGATTACCTCCTGTTTTAACTTGTCTAGTGTGCTTAAAACGCTATAAAAGCACTATTTAAAAGTCATTGTCTTGCAAAATTACTTTCCACTTTTTAGTCTACTTGAATATGTTAACACTCTGACTTTTTGTGATGTACATAAATCCTCAGTTTTATAACTCTTAAGATGTTATAATATCTAGCTTCTATGGTTATGAGGATCTAATAGATGGCAAACATGAACTCGGGAAATATAAAGGAGTAAGTATAGTTTGATCAGACGCAGATGGACCATAGATATGTTGGAAATCATACTTATTTATGTGATCAAAGAAGTGAGAAACGTGGTCCTTAAAATGCATAAATGACAATTATCACCAACGTATCAAATTCTTAACTATTTATGTTCTTGCCATCCTTTGCATTAATTTCACATCTGAAGTCGATCAAGCCAATTTTCCTCGTTTTTTTTTTTCAAATGTTTATTGCAAGGACCTTCACTCTTTCTTAATCACTGTATGAGCAAAAAATAAAAATTGTTCTTAGGTGATTAAAATCAGCGCTATAAAACAATAATGAATCTAATATAAACCAAAAACAACACAATATAATTGAAATTCAAAAACACGCCTCCGCTACCATTCCTTGCTGTCGTCCTTAAGTCATAACGGATAATGCCTGTGGTCATATCACCCAAATGCGTTGGGGATATTCCATCTATCAGGCAAAATCCAAACGCTGATGTAAACTTGCCAGCTACTAAGGAGAATCAATTAGGAGTTCAGTGCTTGAATCCACAACGTCTCAAGTCCAACTGCCTTTCGCTGTCTGAAGCTATTTGTGGAAAGGTAGTAACCCTTAATAATTAGAAATAACTTTAATGTAGAATTAAACCAACCAGATAAAAATTCTACAAAGTAAAACACTCAACCTCCACCCTTTCAAACTGATTGATATAGTATACTTACAGTAGAACTAAACCACCCTTAATTTCTACAGAACTTCCTACTTTTACCTTTTCATTTAATGTTAACCAAGATAAGAGACCCTTACCGTTCAAATATACATCGGATGATCTAAGACAACCCCAGGTACCTGAAGTTCGTCTTTCCGCTCCTGTATACCGAACTATTCTAAAAATGACAGTTAACAACTTAAACTAACTAACTTAAACCTTAATATAATTACATATTTATTATAAAAAAAATTGTAAACTAATCCTGATAACCATTGTTTTTCAGTTTATTTTTGAATAAATTAACATTATGCATAAATGAATTGCTATTATTACAAACTGTTAAAATATTTTTGATTGGAATATAATAATACCGACGGAACAACGCTGTCAAGGATGAGAAAACGAAGGGTGGGAAAATAAAATTTCTTCTCTTATCAAAAATAGTCAACTGTATACTGCCTTCTGCTAAATTAATGTCTATATCTAAATAATGAGCATGTGTATCACTGTTATTACTTCTTTTATTATAAACTCTGTTGGATATATAATTCTTGGATCAAAATGCAGGTTATTAAGTAAAATTAAGTCGTCTATGTAACAAAAAGTAAACAAATATAAATTATGTTTAAAATCTGCTTTAAAAAGGAATATTCATAAAAAAACAGATTCAGGTTGGCCATATATGAAGAGAAATTAGCACCCATTGGAATACATACTGTTTGTTTATAAACTTTTTCATTAAAGATGATATAGCTATTATAAAAACGAAAACTAAGTATATTATTTACATTGATACTTAGTGAATTTATGGATCGTTAAAGACCCCAATTAAATCTTTCAGATCTATTTTAATATATGAAGTAGTGAAATCATAAGTAATCATAGAGTTAGCTGTATGTAAAGAGTTTAAATTATTTAAACAATCCAAAACTGGAATATTGTTTTTATGATCCAGAAATAATGATTCGAATCATTTGAAGACAGTATCTTTATTTTTTGAAATAAGATAGCCAAAATATTATTAAGCGCTATTAAAACGGATTTAGTAACTTTAATTAAGAGTTTGTAATAAACCTGAACTCGAGTGGTTTTTATGTAATTTTGGAATTGCATATAAAAATGGTATATTTAAGCAAGAAGAGTCTATATTAATATTCCATTTTTAAAGTCTTCCTTCAAATTAGTAATAGCTATATTTTTATTTAAAGTAATTTTTTTTGTAAAAGTATTTATTGTATTAATTTCATTATTAAAATTTATGCATATAATTTTTTACACATAAAACCAAAATTATAACTGCCTTTATCAATGGGTGTAATAATAAATTGTTTTTGAATTTCTTTAATTATATTTTCAAAATTATTAAAAGAAACATCTATTTTATATTTAGGTAAATTTAAAGTTCTTAGTCGGCTGTTTTTTATAAAATTAATAAAAAAGAATTTCGATTCAAAAAAGAAACATGGGGTAACGAGTTTTTTTTTACTGATTTTGGTAATATAACCATCAATATTTTTTCCAAATGTTTTAAAATATCACATTTATTTGTCTTTTTTTAAGATTCTAAATTTAGTTCCTTTTTCTAAAATCGATTTTAATTCTTTATCTTTTATAATATCTAAATTATTTGTAATAACATGAATATGATAAGAGTCAGTAAATTTACTTTTGATACAATTACATGGCAAATTATTCATTTCTTTCGAATTTAATTCCTGAATAGTTTTTTATAATTAAAGAGAAGAGGTCTTATAGGTTTATTATGTTTAAAACTCACTATAGGTTGTAGTAATTTAATTGGGAATATTTCTTCCTGAACAATTTTATGAACTAAATAAGGTAAAGTTAAGCCATCATATATTTTATTTTTAAAATCTATTACCATATAAATTTTTTCTTTTTTCTCTTTTACCTGAAATACTCTTTGGAAATTGATTCCATTTTAATCGAAATTTAATTAAATCTATGATTAAATCTTTAATGTGAATGAATTTGAATTCAAAACTTAACAAATATTTCAGCTTTATATCGTTTAATTCAAATAGTTGTTTTATTATAATTTTTTTTAATATTGCCAAATCATTCAAAAGGAGAATCTTTCTTTTTACAAAATTCTCAAAATGAATTCATTTTTTTTCTATTTTTATCTGTACCTCTCTTTTGCTTCTCTTTAACATTATAACTATCAATCCAAAATAAGCATCTAATACAGATACTTTTACTTAAAGAATAGCACTTTTGTTTTGAAAGTCCTGGTTTAAGCCACAAGAGTAAAGAGTTTTTTCTTTCAAAATAAAGTATTCCTCTCGTTCTGTTAATAAATTGATGTTATGTACTTTTCTAGAAACACGCTGAATGTATGCTAAGCATATTATCATATTATAATTATTATTCACTTTAAGCCTAATATTTTGAAACATTCTAAATTTATTACAATACTTATTATAAGTTACATATATAATATTTGGATTACAAGCTATATCAACGGCTACATATTTTAAAAAATTAACTGTGACACTAACTCATCTCGATAGTAAATCCCGCAATTCAGTTCAATGAACTAGAAAAGGCATTTGGGGCAACCGGTATTGCTTTAAAATCAGGGACGGCTATGCTTGCATCCTAATGATTTCTAACCTATTTGTTTTATATCACGCACACATAAGTACCATTCAGGTTGAAAATTATAATTTCAATTCTGTTCTCAAGCAAAATATAGTATTAAAAAATAAACAAAATATTAGGAATTTACAAATCTGCAAATAGGAATCATAAAAAAAGAAGGAAACAAGGCGTGAGATACTATAGATGTTACTTACTCAAACTCCAAACCCCTATTTTGGCTCCATGCCGTTACCTAGAATTCCATTTGGTGGAATCAAAATAGGGACTTGTAGTTTGAGTGAATAATGTCTACACTATCTCCAGCCTTGTTTTTTTATTTTTTTACAATTTCTATTTGCAGGTTTTTAAATGCCCAAATTTCTATTTATCTTGTTTGTTGGCTTTGTTTATGCTCAAGTATGGGCAAAGGATTACTTGATTTGGTAGCTAGCTTTATACTTTGTAATGATAATAAGCATAGCTAGTAGGTAGCTGATACGGTTCATGATGATTTACTGCAGCTGGAGATTGTCATGATAACCCAATCTGTGGAGAATCCGTTGAACAGATTTCGGGCTCATCCCACCAACTTT
>NW_013665641.1:392686-400958 GCF_000517525.1 Limulus polyphemus | reverse complement strand
CACAAATTAGTTAGCATAAATCAGTTAAATGACGAAAAATTAGGTGTCTATTTACTTGTGACCACTCAGTGTATACACTCTGATGAACTGCACTTCGCTAATAAAAGGTAACTTACACCTGTAATGAATAAGTGATATGATTCACATGTATATAGTGAAGTGTAACATAATATCGGGCATTGATACAGATGATTCATCTATAATACTTGAATTATCTTTAGGAAACAGGACAGCTGTTGGTATTTAAATACTAGTTTGTTTATGGATATTATATATTTAAATAGTATACTTAGTTTGTTTTCAAGCACAAATCTCCACAATGTGCCGTCTGTGCTCTGCCATCCGCGGGTATCAAAACCCGACCTCAGTGTTATAAGCCCAGTGACTTACCTCTGACTAAGTGAGAGTTCTAAATAGCATACAAAATAATATTTACTTATGGAAAAAATAAAACCGTTGAAGAGAAGATCGCAGATCAAAATGGAATTATATGAAAAAGAAAGTGAAAAAATATTGAATACGATATTTAAAAAACAAAATTAAGAAAAATAAGGAAAGATTTGAAACTACGATACATCTGCGACATAGTGTAGAAAAATAAAAGTGTTTAAACAGTGGTATGAAATTAGTGCCTTTTGTTACAAAAAGACGTTATATTGAATTAGGTTTTAGAAACCATAAAGCGAAACATTATTATAATTCAATACTAGTTCAGTGCATGAAATTATAATAAACTATATTATTCGACATTCTGAAAATATGGAAAAATACTTAATTTTTAGTTGTACCAAAAGTTCGGAATACAGAAGAATTTTATATATTCTGTGTTAAATGGCGGCTATTTGTAGTGGATAATTTGATATTAAATTGGAGCAAGATAAGGCGGTTATTTTAATTTGGGTACTAAAAAGATTGCAGCTTGTATTCCAATGAAGAAAACATTAAATGCATTGATAGTTTCATACGCTGATGATTATAAAGTATTAAATGATAAAATATTTTGAATTAACTGAAGAGTATTAAGCATGACTAGTTATATAAATTATATTAAAATAAACAGAAACTTTATGGATAACAAAAAGCTGTTTATTGATTACAAAACTAAAAACAAGACGAAATAACATGGGTTAGGCATCTTCCTTGTGAAACATGAAGGTAAATGCTACTTACATGTTTACCCAGTTTAAAAAAAACTCAAATCTAGAATTATTTCAATTTTATAGAAAAAATATATGTTGGAAATGTTGGGCGCATTGGTTTATAACGCTTGTCAACTTTCGGCGTTTAAACCGTGATTGATTACAAGTTTTTGTTTTATGAAATTGTGTACTCCTAGTTAGACCTGTTTATTAAATTTGCTGCATTAATTAATGGATTTATTCTTAGTTTTTTTTTTCTATTTAGGTAGCTTGTTTCGTAAGTTAATGATAATTTCTCAAGTGCTAAGATATGATTAAGAAAAGAAATCGAATCGTCTACAAATTTATATGGAATGGCCTAAATAGAGTAAGTTAAAAATAGATATTATTTTCATATTCCATAGAAAATCTTTATATTGGAGCTCCTATTGGCGATTCAAGGGTCATTTAGCAGCTCTCATGATTGGCTGTACGGATGAAAAGTAAATTCATAGAACAGAAACAGTGTAGATTAAAAAAAATACTTAATATGGATTTTTATGTCTGGAAAAGCTATATTATTTGAGTTACTTAGTTGTTATGGAGAGTACTTAATATATTTAAAGCAGACACTGGTGTTCGAAAAATTTATCTTTTATAAAAAAAAAAATAATGCAATCATTGAATCCCATATAAGTAAGCTTCACGGAATAAGCTATGTTCAAAGAAGTAAGTAGATAAATATACAGATTCAAAAATATATCATATTTATTTTAAATATTTATAATTAAGAGTTTGAGTATCATTTATGATTTGTGTGATTTCAAAATACAAACTATATGAATAATAGAAAATTTAACAAACGAAGGTTTCATGTGTTTTTCCTGTATAGTATGTTTACTTGATTTCTGAGCTACACCCACAATTTTTGACAAAACGACTGTAAATTTTTCATATAGGCTATCTCTCCTCATAAATCATACACGAGAAAGAAATATTTGAAAGATTTGTAAGGAGATTCCACAAATGAAGAGTTTGGGGCGTTTTCAGGTTGGATTGCAACGAGTTACTTTAAAAAATTATTGAAATGTAAGGATCCATTTAGGATAATAACCTAAATTAAGATGTAACAAATTATCAAATTTATGCCCACATATGAAGATCTCAGGACTAGATCCATAGATTTACTTTAAAACTGACAAGAGAGACTAAGCAGTCGTAGAAAATATGGAGTACAATATTAAGTAAATTTGGAGAGATATGGAACTTATAGTCATTAGAATAAAATGGTATCTGGTGAAATAATTTTGAAAATATTCTATAAGCAAACTGACGTGATAGAAAATGAAAATATTTACCAAATTATTTGTTTTTCTTGTTCCACGTATTAGAATTTCAAATAGCCTGAAATTGAGTTAACTGATAAATTTAAAATTCGTAAAATTTGTTACATTGTATATATTCGAGATTTAGATGTTTTAAATCAAAATAAGTTTAGGTAATTTATAGAACGTTGTAAGATTAGTGAAGTAGAGACGAGTATCTGGTTATTATTGTGGGAATAATTAATTTCTCCATAGGCCAACTTTTGAGAAATAATTTCAAGTTAACTATGAAGAATTAGTTTATTTTAATCAATGATACATATAAACATTTATTATATTCAACTTACATTTAATATAAGGAAAGAAATACATTTATGACATAAATTAGCATCCTGCTGATTATTAATTATATTTAAAGTATTTGTTTGTTTGTTTGTTTATTTGTAATTAAGCACAAAGCTACACAATGGGCTATCTGTGCCCTGCCCACCACGGTATCCAAACCCGGATTCTAGCGTTGTAAGTCCGCAGACCTAACGATGTGCCACTGGGGGGCTTAAAGTATTTAAAATTAAAGTTAAATATTATGCTAAAAAATAGGAGTTCAAAAGTGTCATAAAGAAAAAAATGAAGAAAGTACATAAATTATTGTCCCAACGGTAAGTGTGAGGGCTTGTAACGTTAAAATTCGGGAAAGCAGTGACCATAACACATATATTTCGTTGTACACCTATGTGATTAACAAGGAACATGTGTACTTATGAATTATTTTGAAAATAAAATGTTGTTAGTTTGTGACTAGGTGCTATTCTTTTCTTATAATATATACTTTTTTGAAAAAAGAATATGATAATAAAATTTTGTTGCTCCAAATAAACAAAATCTAAGCTACTCGGGCTTAAGATATTAATCAGATAAAAACAACGATGTAGATTCTCAGCATCCTTTCTTCAACTACGATTTTTCTCAACTGAAAGAGCCAACATTCAGGAATTTGGTATTTTCAACCTGAACAGCATCATGTGTGACACATGGGCTAAACGACTAGTTCAGGTATAGCCATTCCTAATTTTAAAATGCTGACCAGATAGAGGGCATCTAGTCACCAGCACTCGCCACATAAACGGATATTCTGAACCAAACAGTGGGTTTGGCTGTCACGGATATAACGCACCACAGCTGACGATTACGTAGATTGTTTAGCGGCATACAGCGACTCTAGCTTTGGCCCTTCTGACCTTCAGCCCTGTAAGCTAAAAGCTCTGTCCATTCAGGAAATAATCTGACTTGTTTGCCTTAGGAAATTATTTCACAAATATTGATATTCATTATATTCTTTTTATCATATATCAGACATACAATCCAGATGTGAAATTTTATGGTAATGGAATAATAAATGTAAAATGCTAAACGTGTAAATTGTGAAAGTCAGTTGACAGTATGTAAAAGTTTAATAATACATTATAGATTCAATTCTCAAGATAAAAACTCTTACGAAAACTAGATTAACAGTAGGCTAAAATATAAAGAAATAAAATTTTTCCGATAAATAAATATATTGCTTTTATATGATGTATAGCCTGGTAGTTAGGGTGCTCGACTCGCGGGCTGCTGATTCGAATTCCATCACAGAAATTGCACGCCTTTTCAGTCATGTGAGCATTATAATGTGACAGTCACTTTTACTGTTCGATTAGAGTATCCTAAGAATTGGTGGAGGTGGTATTGATTTGCTGTCTATCACTTTAAATTAGGAGCGGCTAGCGCAGATAGCCCTCGAGTAGCTTTGCGCGAAATTAAACAAACAAAAAACGTACTTGCTTCTCGGCGTTTTTTACCTAGATACCATGTTTCAAATAACTATCTTATTGTAATATATTTATTATTATTTTGTAAGCTTCAACTTCACAAAATTTCTACCATGAATTATATGTGTAAGGGAGTCCGTTTATAGCGTATTATATATGATGGAAATATATTTATGCCATTTCAAACTACTAACCAATACTAGTGTTTTATATGTTTGCGTAATATTTTATTGGTTATATTTTATCACAATTTTTGGGTATTATCTTGTAGACTGGAGCGTGTGATATTGATTTTCTAGTTTCAGTGAGAACACGTGACAGTTAGATACTATATTTTTTCTACCTTCTGTTATATTATGTAGCTGGAGTAATGCAATATTTCACTCAGAAACGATCAACATTGTCAATTACAAGTCATTTACGAATGCAGGAGAAACACTGTCTGCTGCCTTATAAGGAAAAATGCTTTCTTTTTCTTCTGATCACACTTGCCATAACCATTGACATTAATAAAGACGTAACTGACGTCGTGGATTTTTGTTTTATTATTCTGAAACTCAGACGCTATATATATACTACTATGTTCAGTGTTAATGCAATTTCTAGTTGTATCAAACCATTTAAGAATTATTAGAATTTCAAGATTGGAAGACAGACAGTTAATTAGTCTTTCCTGACTGCAATTCACCTTATTGGTTATCATTATTGGCAAGAAACATAAGGTTTCGATTATCATCTCAAAAATCCATGATAAGCAGAAATAATAATTGTAATTTGTTTTTCAGTTTATATGCACACAAAAAATATACATACTAAATCGAATTACAAAACGGAATAGCCACTGACTACAGTGAAGAAAGAAATACCCAATGTAAGAAAGACTGTCAGGTTATGACTTCAAATTCCTATGAAAAAGCTTAAAACTTTTATTTCATTACATAGACATGAATTATTATACAAACTAAAAGTGGACGAACAGCATTTTTTCCATGGAATGACAAGGTGGAAATACCAAAAACCCAGTATAGTCATAGATAAATAAGTAGACTAAAAGTTTTTTCCATGGAATGACAAGGTGGGAATACCAAAAACTCGATAAAGTCGAAGATAAATAATTAGATGAACAGCTATTTTCCACGGAATGAAAAACCGGAAATACTGAAAAACCAGTAAAACCATAAATAAATAAGTAGACGAACAGGTGTTTTATAAAATGACAGGCCAGAAATACCAAAAAAATCCGATAAAATCAAGAATAAATAAGGAATGAGTTAATCTCTTTTAAAACCACTAACATAAATCGTAAAACCTTTATTAACTTTCTTAGAAATGGATTAATTTATAAAAAAATAAAATGAAATAAAAAATAGTTGTCACTCCACTTTTTATTTTATAAGCTGGTCTGTTTGTAAAAAATAATATTAGGGGTTTTAAAATACAAGATTTTAATCCTCTTTTTGCCAATTATGTTGAATGGGCGTTTTGTTTTATCATTTCTTTAATCTGTCCCACAAGAAGGATATCGTAGCAAAATGGATTGTTGCCCAATCTTAAAATATCAAAAGTGAACGATTATTAAAAAATTATTTCTATTTTCAAATTTAATATTTACATTATTCCAGTTAACATTTAGCTTACTTGATACTAAATGCGTCATTTTAATCAAACATAAAATATGCCAAATATTTCTAACCCTTTCATGATTTGCCCCAGATATCTCGAGCAGTCCATATTTCAAAAAAAAAAAAATGCATGAGCTAATTCAGGCAAACCATTTGTTGCCGTATTTTTAATTAGTTGTCAGAATTTATTCGTACCATATCCTATATTACAATAGGTTATTAAAAAGCAAAATAAAAAACCTGACTTTTTCAGCTCATTTTTATAATAAACCTGACACGGAAGAGGTTAATTTTAAGTATGATAGTACTTAATAGTAGGGATCGACTAGGATTCCAAATAGTTCACGCGCCGAAAAAAAAACACCCTATCGAATTCGTAAGCGAAAACCGACCATTTATAGTATTGGTTACGATATATTATGCACTTATATACTAATAGTACCTTAAAAGGTTCTCTAACATCTCCGCTATAACAATTCAAAAATTTCTATAACAGCAACTTTTTCGTCTACTATATATCTACCTGATCACGTCAGCGTGGCTAGCGCCTAGACAGCTCGGACTATCGCTACAACATTTCTCCAGCTTACTTGACTGGTCTGTGGGTATTCGCTTTTGATATTCCGATAAAAATCCATATACAGGTATAATGTAAATGGTGAAAGTGACATGCACGTACTTAAATAACTTTTCAACTCAGCAGATGGTGCTACATATCAATGGATAGACACACGACAATTTCTAGAGGTAAAGGATATACTATATACATGTATAACATAAAAGTACACAAACAAGAGTATTAAGGAATTATGAATTTTATAATGAAGTAGGGATCCTGCTATAAAAAGTAATGAAAAAAGAATTAAAACTACAATCACAAACTTATAAAATTTAATCCTACTTTGGCATCTTTATATACTTAACTACAAACCACATTAAAACCACAGTCACAAACTTATAAAATTTAATCCCTACTTTGGCATCTTTATATACTTAACTACAAACCACATTAAAACCACAGTCACAAACTTATAAAATTTAATCCCTACTTTGGCAGCTTTATATACTTATCTGTAGACCAAAGTAAGGATCAAATTATATATATTTTTGATTGTAGTTTTAATTCTTGTTTTGTTACTTTTTATAGCACGACCCCTACTTCATTTTGAAATTCATAATTGTTAAAACTCTTCCACACTTTTAAATGATCATGAATGCTTACATATATGATAAAATAAGATATGCTCACTTCCTCATAAGTTCATGAAACTGCAGAGTATGCTAAGTCTAATAAAGCGTAAATTTATATTCAAACTATTTTATTATAGGTTTTGGCGAGAGTGTGAAATTCCCAGGTAATATTTTCAATATTGTTAAACAAAACCTATAGAAAAATAATATTGCTTCATAACTGTACAACAGAACTAAATGTTTTGAAGGATCCTTCTTTTGCAGTTCGAAATTCTGTGAGCCTTCATGTGCAAATTGTGGGAATGTGTATAATTATAAAAGATAATAATAATTACTGTTGCACATACATTTTAACCATCTGCGTGCACTAGAGAAAAATGGATTATAATTCACTTTACTTTGGCACACACATATATGTAAGAACGTTAACAAAACACAAAACAAAAACCAACGACAATAATTCTTACTTTGGTAGAAGGCTAGTTTTCACGTTGTTTACGAAACATTGGCTAAATCTCTACATAAAGAAAAGTAGTAGAGTTATATAATTCTTAATGCGAGAAGTTAAAACTGTAGGCATAAAATCTACTTTCAACTCTCAGTGGATACCAAAGATTCAAAACGATTACATGGGCTACTTTTAATAACTAGATATTTGTGGGTTTGCATATTAAACAAATTTAATGAATAGTATATGTTTTAGGTAATCAATGAGCACCACTAGTCAACTTAGTTACAAAAGTCTAGTTTTTAGTGAAAGGTTAACCCTGGTCTCACTCGATATGGTAGTTTTGGTATCTTAACTTACTTTTAAAGATAGAAAAGTGTTGGCGAACACTATGGTGCAGAACCCCAGAGCTTAAGGTCAAAACATTTGACTTAAAAAAAAATATATATATATATATATTATATTCATTTCAGAACAAGAGGTTTTCTAAGTCAAGCATTATGATCAAACAGATATTGTTGATCAGTTCCATGATTTACGAGATATCAATGTTTGCGTGAAATATTTCATCTCTGGAAAGTTAGATGCATGACAGTGTTGTATAAAACATAATTATAGAATAAAATATTTCAAACATCACAAGAGTTTTTTAATGATGTTAGAAAAACACGTAGGTTCAAAAAGTCTTGATAGAAATTAATAAAACCCTATAACCCGAGCGCGTTCGAAAGATGGGCCTTTCGGAAGCGCTCGGGTTATA
>NW_013665641.1:387951-391708 GCF_000517525.1 Limulus polyphemus | reverse complement strand
TATAACCCGAGCGCTTCCGAAAGGCCCATCTTTCGAAAGCGCTCGGGTTATAGGGTTTTATTCATTTCTCCCAGAACTTTTAAGTTACTTTCTAGCTTATTTGTCTAGATTTGGAGAATTAAATTTACCCAGAGAAGGCTAAGTTTAGACCCTTTCGACAGAATTCCATAGCATTTAGGTGTGCAGACATTAATAACATTTATTAGCTTTACAACTAAACTGTAATTAATATTTTTTACATACCTTATGTTGAAATTCAGATTTGATTTTATCTGCAGAGGGTCAGTATGTTTTCTTTCTCTCTCTCTCTCTCGTTTGATTTAATGATACACATTTAAGGAAGAATCACAAAAGTATTATAGTATTTATTGAATTAATTTTTATTTATTCTTAAAAAAAATGCGTTTCGAAACAGCTTATTATACTGTTGGCTTAAGAATGTAGCTTTTTACGGTTTTGTGCCCAGTAAAAAAAAATAGTTTCACCTCAGGTAATAAAGTCTATAATACAACCAGCTGAGATTAAAGTTTTCAGGTGATCATAATATAAACTTTATTGCTGCTGTTAGCACGTTTCTTATTATGGTACAAAGTCATAAACAGGATTTACAATTGGCGTTTTCGACCACGTTAAGATGTGCAAGGGTGTTTCTTGTTTATCACTTTATTATTCTCTGAAGATGTATTTTCGTACTTTACTTCTCTTATTAGCTAAGTATAAAATATTTGGTATTCTAAGATATTTTCTTTATTCTGTGCTTATTAATGCTTTTTAGTAAATACTTAAGTCAGTAGTGTTAGAATTTTTGAAAGAGCTTATGTACATTGTAATTAAGCATCAGTTTATAAGCTCCTTAAAGTCTTCCTATTGTTGAAGTTTTCTAAAAAAATATAGTCAATTTTAAAATATATTTTATTACTGAAACTTTTCAATAGTCAGTCTTTGGATTTTTGTATGATGAAATACTGAAAATACTGAAACAATAAAAACATTAACTTACCATTGATTTTACAATTTAATTAACCAATTCTCTTAAGTTATTGATGTTAATTTTCTAAACTATCAAATATAATGTTTTTATTCTTGATACTACAAAATAAGTATCCTAGTCTATTTGTATGAATAACAGTTACTCATGAAAGAAACGTACTTACTGTATATTGCAGGTAATAATGAAATATCTACCTCACAATAATATTGTTTAACACTTGCAAATATTTTTCATTTGGTTTATTGTTGGAATGGAAAACTTTACATTTACTTTAAAAAACTATTATTATTTTTGAAAACATTTTAACATGATCACAATCGTTGAATATTATATTTCATACGAAAGGCCTCCGAAAAGATTATAGATATTCTTCATCACAAAAAGAACAAAAAAGGTAATATGTTGGTGTTCTGTACTCTTGCTTTTCTACCAAACACTTCGTACATATACTTGTTAATGTAAACGTTAGGAATAAGGCGGAGACACACGAGTAACAAGCATGTTACTTTGGAGACAGAGAATAAGAACGAAAGCGTGACGGACAAGTGGAATTAGAAAACAGGACCGAATGAAAAAGCTGAAGGTAAATGATAATAAGAAGTGAAAATCGCAAAAAAAACTAATAGAAAAGAAATGTTTGGTTTACTAGTAAAAATTATTTTGCTCTTATTCTTTTAACACATGCAAGAAGATTAAAAACAAAATCGTTGTAGGAAATATTGTGAATTACAAACACTAATGAATACTCATTAACTAAATCTTTAATGTATTTTTGTTTGAATTGGAATTTTTGCTTTGCTCCGGTCCAGAAGCTTTTATAATGTACAACAATGTATATAAACTCTTATAATTGGTCATTATAATCGGCACACAAGCTTTGTAACTTTAAAAGTATCTTTCTTTCTCAAACATTTTTTTCCAAAGCACCCCTTTTTTAAGTTTCAGTTTCTTCAACCTTCTGATGCAAATATCCAGTTCTCAGCTAATAACGTTCAGTAGTTCAAACATAAAACTTGTATTTTTTATAAAGCATATTTTAATATTGATTTCAGTTGTGAATTCATGCAAGTCTTCTACGATTCACCATCAACTGGGTTATGTTTTTAAAACAAAGGTGATACAATGTTTAATGATGTTAAATTCCTTTGGATCTGAGTTTGTATTACCTATATTCATATGTTAAAAGGAATGGGTTTAATATTTTCGTTCGCTGTGGTTTAGCTTGAATTTCAAACCTTCTGAAAATGGAACTTCTGAATTACAAGTTTGTCTTCATGATGTTTGTTGTCTTTCGTAATTCTCTG
This sequence comes from Limulus polyphemus, assembly GCF_000517525.1. Classification (NCBI taxonomy): domain Eukaryota; kingdom Metazoa; phylum Arthropoda; class Merostomata; order Xiphosura; family Limulidae; genus Limulus; species Limulus polyphemus. The sequence goes on along the minus strand of NW_013665641.1, from coordinate 389,413 downwards.
TACTGAAAGAAAACTGGACTTTCACCTAAATCGAAAGTTAGTTGTTGTTTCGTTGCTCTTTTAGGTAGTATTTCTACTACATTGTGTTTTTTCTTGCTCTCATGTTGTCATTCGATTGCTAACTCTGTGTTTATCGTGGGTCTTCACCCAATTTAATATTTTCACTTAATCGAAATACTTTTGTTTTTCGTCAAGTTTCTCGTGAAACTATTTTAGCTTGCTGCCACAGTTTCTTTTCTCTACACTTGTATATCCCGGGTTTATCCTTTATAACACTCAGCAATTGCCTGGCTTTAGTCGTTCTCTTCCATGGCTAATTTTCTAAAAGTATCACTCTTGTTTAGCAAACATTTGATCTTTACTTTGGCAGCTTCAGTTTCTAAATATATTTAAACTTTTATTTTTTTACCTATAGACAATGGCTCGCTAAATGATTAATGACTTTTGTGGTACCGGAGCGAGAAGCAATACTTCTCTCTATAAGCTCCTAAACTTAATATATCTGACAGGTTTCTAAAAACAACATTTTTGGTGATTAAAATACTCTCTAATAAAAAGGATATTGATTTCCAAAATTTCTTATAACTCGTTTTCTACATCTATAATAATAAACTGGCTTGTCTGTGTGCGTGTGTGTGTGACCGCCATAACCAAGAAACCTGAAATTTTGCACTCAAACTAAGTGGACCCTGAGGGTGTGCACATTGGTATTATTATTTATCCACGTGCGCGTGCGCATCTTTTTATGAGGCAAGGTAAGGAAAAACCACATAGAAAAGAAAATGTGACCACCATATTTCCAAGAGAAAAAGCCTAAAAACCTGAAAATTTGCACCCATACTGAAGGTGTATACCTGGGTATTAGTTATCTACGCATCTTTTTTAATCGGGCAAGCTAGCGAAAAAACACATAGAAAAGAAGTGGTTCCTTATATTACAAATAGAAATCACAGACAGTCAGACAGACACGCACGTGCGTACATGCGCATCTTTTTATGAGGCAAGCTAGCGAAAACCTACATAGAAATGAAGTGTTAATATTGTTACCAAGGTTTTGATATATGAATGAAATTCTATAAGATACTATCAACTCAAGAATAATCAACATCATCAGTAGAAACTTTTCAGTATACCAACAATATCTTCTTAGTTGCCAAGTCAGTGAATATTATTTTTCTCAACAATACCAGAATCAACTTTTTGTGTAACAGTAACAGTTCCTCCCAAAAAAACAACAACAACAACAGTGATTATACTGTTCTTTTAACAATATCGGTATTACATTTTCGGTGCACCAGTGACAGTTTCTTAGCTATCTAATAATGACTATAGTTTTTTCTAAATAACACTGAGTACGAATTTTTAATTTATTGATGGCATTTTAGTTTTGGTTACCAAATCAGTGAACACTGTCTTTCTCAACATCGCGATGGGGTGAATAAGTTGGTCATTCAAAATCTAT
>NW_013665641.1:374602-386951 GCF_000517525.1 Limulus polyphemus | reverse complement strand
TTTCTAAATAACACTGAGTACGAATTTTTAATTTATTGATGGCATTTTAGTTTTGGTTACCAAATCAGTGAACACTGTCTTTCTCAACATCGCAATGGGGTGAATAAGTTGGTCATTCAAAATCTATACTGTCACAATAATTGTATCAAACATTAATTAATGGTGTATTTCCTTAGAGTACAAATAGAAATAGAAACAAACAGACAGACACGCACATCTAGCGAAAAACCACATAGAAAAGAAGTGGTTCCTTATATAACAACTTCTAATATATAGAAAACACATTGCTTTTATATCATGTTGCTTAGCAATAAAAGTATAATCTAATATTGTGTTGAAAGTATAAAATGAAAAAAAATTGTTTCCTTATTTAGAGGCTCCATTAATTAAAAAGGTTTGTTTTTATCATTTAAGTTTAAAATTGGAGGACAAGTCAGAGGGAAGTTTACCTTTATAAACAGGCCCCATCCCATAAAGGTCATATAGGTTATACTTTTATGCTAAAAAGGGTTCATAATTTATTCTAGATGATTATGTCAGTATGTGTATTCACCTAATAACCTGAGAAAAGCCGGATACTTTCTATAGTTCTTTATATAAGTAAGATAGATGTGTGTCTTTTATTTGAGTTCGTATTTTTGAACCTGAGCGGCATCTTATGTGACTCCTAGAATAAACAATCAGGTCAGATACTCCAAGGCTCAAACATTGATATCCCTAATTTAGTATGACTGCTAATCAGAAGGACAAAAAAGATTGATAGAATCCGGTGCTTATGCACTACGCTTAACCAAATAACGGTACTGACTGGCACATTTATAACGCTAAAAGTGGGGGAGCATGATCAACAGCATATCGTGACTCACAGCTTGGATCTTGAGATCCACAACATTGCATGCTAACTTCTAGGCCACCTAATCAAATATTAATAGCTAAATTAATCGCTTATGTTTACTTACTGTCAGTTAGGTAGCTTAGGTTGTCAGTTAACTAACATATTGTGTGCTTCCAACTTCAATAAGGTTTACCAAATTAAAATAAAAAGTATTTTACTTTAATCATTTACAATATGTTTATTTAACAGATAAGGACTAACACGTCAGTTATATTGGTTGTTACCAAGCGATATAATGAATAACATGAATGTGTCGACCTAAGCTTTACCCTACTAAGGAAAATTTTCTTTCACTTAACAGATGTAAAAATCGTGATATGATAAGTAAATAAAACTCCTCCCACAAAAAAGTGGACAAAGCTTACTCAACAAACTACCTTTGTTAATTTCGATTAAGAACAATTTCTATTCTGAGAAAATACGTCTCGAAATTGCCATTAAGTAGATATCGTTAAAAGCGAGGGTACTCAATTGATGAAACAATGCATTTTAAAAGTACATTTAATTAGCTCTACTTACTACCATGTTGATTTAAGAAATTAATATTAAACTTGACTGATAATTATAAAAATATTTCATCTCTATTATCACATTTTTTACCATAAATATTATTCAAAGAATTACTAAAAATATTATCTTGATACTTTGATTTATACTCAGTGCAGTTGTTTTTAAACAAATTTTCTATGTCTTTAGCCCCATAATGACTCAGCGGTAAGTCTGCTGGCTTAAAATGCTAAAAATCAGGTTTCGTTACTCGTGTTGGGCAAAGTGAAGGTAGCTCATTGTACAGCTTTGTGCGTAATAATAACCAAACCAAATCTGCCTTTAGTATAACGTTTTAGAGGCGAGGGTTGACCATATGGAGGAGCTGTGGATTACGAAGCTTGAGAGCAGGGTTTGAAGCCATGTAATACCACAAAATATTTCCCCCCAATTTAAGCTGGGATGCATTACAAGAGCGACAGTCAATATATTTTAGCGTGGATGGTGGGTTGTTGATAACTTCTCTCTAGTCAGTAGTTCAAAATCAGGGATGGCGGCAGATAGACTTAGTATAGCTTTGTCACTACACTCTCTGTTGGTGTGAACGTGCTTTATAGTCACTATCATTGACCCCATATCTGATGAGGAGTGGAATTCTCTGAAACTAGTTTAACCCAATAACACACATTGATCAAAGTGTAGATTGAACTGGACCTCCCTTGAACTTAGACTTCGAGATTAAACAATTTTCGGAATACTAAGTTTATTTATTATAGCTTTGTCATAAAATCAAAATACAAATGTTATTACAGTTTGAGTTAAAATATTTATCTAATAATTACCAGATATCATATTCTATATCTACAGAACCATTGTGAGAAATCATTGTTCACATTAAATTATAATGCGACTGACGTTACTCCTTGTGTGACCGAAAAGTTGAAATTGACCATTACAACGTACCCATGGCTCAAGAGTGTTTGTTTGTTTTGAATTTTGCGCAAAGCTACACGAATGCTATCTACGCTAGCCGTCCCTAATTTATCAGTGTAAGACTAGAGGGAAGGCAGCTAGTCATCACCACCCACCGCCAACTCTTGGGGCTACTCTTTTACCAACGAATAGTGGGATTGACTGTAACTTTATAACGCCCCCACGGCTGAAAGGGCGAGTATGTTTGGTTTGACGGGGATTAGAACCCGCTACACGCAGATTGCGAGTCGAGCGCCCTAACCACCTGGCCATGCCGGCTCAAGAGTGTGAAGCAAGTTTTTGCAGCAACATGATACAAACCATGAACCCTCAAATCCATAATCCGAGGACGCCAATCACTGGGCCATGCCAGGCCTTACGTTTGAAAGTACTTTATTAATTTATAATAGGAAATGTTCAATAGAGATTCTGTGTCAGTTATTTCATAAACACAACACATTAAATATTTATGAAATAAATTATTATCTAGTACGTAATTTTAAATTTATGATAAAATAATTGATCAATATATCCAGTCTTCGAGATTTTTTTAAGTAACAAGGTATCCATTATCACGATACAAAAATTAAGGGTGATTTACATATACTACGTTTTAAAATATCAATAGTTCAAAGCTCGATAACTTATGTAGAGACAAAAAATTGGGAATGCTATACGCAGTGATTTAAGAAGAATTAACTCATTAAAAAGTTTATGTTTCGAAGACGATCTTACTCTCAAATAGTTTAGGGCCGGCCGGCCAGTACTTTTGTAAGCCAAGAAATTTTACACTGGGGTGGCTAGTCCAGTTTGCAACTATATAGGACGAACATGTTCGATAAAAGGGATTCGAGCTTGCGATTCTTAGATTGCTAGTCGAGCGCACTAACCACCAGGGAATGCCAGGCATTATCTATTAAATTTATGATTTATTTAGTTCTTAGTTATTTTTATATTTAATTACAAAATACTATGATATACTATTGTCAGTTATGGTACCCAATATATTACATGCTGTATTTTTTGTATTTATTTATACGTTTATCTTCCCTTTTTTTAATTAATAATGTTTCTTTTCTGTTAGAGGGGGTGCAAAGTTGTTTTTGTTTGATTGTATTTGGCAACAAAAATGGAAGATCCCTATTTCTCATATTACCTGCCTTGAAATATGCACCTCCCGAACTCATCCCCCACACAACTGGTAGTTGTTGAGCTAAGCACGTATTACTCTCTTCAGTGATGTATATATCTTTGTTTTAAGGATATCAGATCTAGTTTGATTTACCAGCAGCGGTGAGCAGACTTAGTGTTTTGTCACGCAACTAGAAAGTCCATAGCATTTTGTCAAGAGTACTTTTTTCACAAACTTTCCTGATTATTTAAAGATCTATCATATGTCATGAGCTTAGTTGATAATATAAAACGATACCTTAAATACAATAAATATTTCAATTCACACATCAGAACTGTTATCAAGATACTTAGAAGTTCTTTAAGCATAACCATACGAAATCATATTTAATAAACGTTGTAATGTTTTGTTAACTGAAATATTTAAACTCCCCTCTGGTAGACTATAAAAACAATTGAATTTGTTTCACTATTTTTGAAACATAGTTTATTTCCTATGCGACAACAACGATTTAATTAAAACTGATTATTTATTGGAGCAAACTTTCATGAAAATTTTCAACTTTATTTTTGCTTTTAGTCAGATGCATTTGGTCATAAACAATACAAACGCAAGGTTACGAATGAGATGTAAATTTAAGCAGCAAAGGTATCATCTTGTCGCTGAATGTAATCGTACTTAATACTACTTCGGGTTTTTTTTTAGAAGTCTGCAAGAGATAGACGTAAAGTAAAAGTAATGATTATATATAAAGAGGTTACAAACGAAAATCTCAGGTCTTGAGGAGAAGCAGAAAGACATCAAACTGTATAAAGCAAGTACAGGAAAGGAAAAATGCTAATTCTGTGTAGAACAAAACATGTGAAACAAAGTATATTCAACAGTTAATTTGTTTTTGGTTCACAAAATTGTATTAATATTTACACATAAACATTTCGGAACTTAGGCTAAATTTTGGGTGTATGTTATCTTTATTTCTATCAAACAATTTTACCGGGGAAAAAGTAGTTATAGTGGGAAAATTTTGTGTATTTTGAGTTGAACAGCTTAATTGTTTGTTTTTGAATTTCGCGCAAAGCTACACGAAGGCTAGCTGTCCCTAATTTAGCAGTGAAAGACTAGAGGGAAGGCGGATAGTCATTACCACCCACTGCCAACTCTTGGGCTACTCTTTTACCAACGAATAGTGGGATTGACCGTCACATTATAACGCCCCCACGGCTGAAAGGGCGAGCATGTTTGGTGTGACGGGGATTCGAACCCGCGACCTGTAGATTGCGAGTCGAGCGCCCTAACCACCTGGCCATGCCGGGCCGAACAGCTTAATTTTCTTTATTGAGGTGATTATTGATATATCATATTCTCTCCCATTATTTATGGCTTTCGCTAAAACTTGCACAGAAGTGTGTGTGGTACTATCATTACTGCAGTATCAGAGGTTCAGTGACGGGTTTTATAATAGATTTATTATAAACTCATCATTAAAATTCTCATATTGAAGATTACTGATTATTGCCACAAATTGTTTCCTAAAATGCTATAATTCTGGTTTTTAACCTATGAAGGCTTAACTGCAACTAATTTGCCATCAAGTTATAATTAAAATTTAAAACTATTTTTGTGCAACTTTTACAGTGGTATACCCTTCCAGATCTATTGTAAGATGGCGACCAAAAGTAAGAAGGGGAGATGGGGACACGCAATCTGCGACATCGTAGGCGGGTCGTTCCATACAGTACCACCAAGAGACGGATAGCTCCAAATTGAGGTTGCTAGTGTCAAATCGTACCACTAGAAGCGGGTTGTATCAAAATGTGTTAGCAGGGATAGGCTCTGAAATCTATGAGAAGTGTCCAATTTTGCTGGCAGATGATATCAGTTGTACTTTATTTTTATAGTCATTCTACCTACTTTATAGTTTCACTTCATTTTCCATTTGGTCAATAACAAACAAAGTGTTTGAATACGTGGAATTAATATTTTATGTATTACAGTTTAACTAAATGTATAGCGTAATGCATGATTTACACATGTAACATTGATATACTAGTTTAACTTACAATCTTTGTAATGCTGAAAAGGACTGTTTTTTGTATTAACATAAAACCTTCAAACTTGGGATATTTATTGTATGCATCCTACTAACTAACGGTAATACAGTTAACTTTGATTTCAGGATTTACGTATAGAATTAGTCCTACACTAACTTACTGAGACATACTCCTGAAATTGATTGTTTTTCATATTAATCTAAAAATTTCAGACCTTAGATATTTATTCCACGCATGACACAGCTAAAGATAACAGAATATATCTAAACTAAAATTAATTTTTATAGGCAGTAAGACTTTTTGAAGTTGTATTGTTTCAAACTGTCATTATCTATATAGACCTGTTTTCATTATTAAGTGATAAAACTTTTTATCCGCGGCATAGCGGCTCATAGAATGGCTCTGAGTTTTTTCAAGTACAAATATTTAACTCATAGGCATCACATTTGCAACTGGAATTGATCTACTGGAAGAAGTAGATACATAATATCGTTCTCTAACACACTATAAAATAGTAATTGTTACATACTTATAATTTATATGAAACAACTCATCACATCTGAAACCTCTAATTAGAATAAGTATTTTCCTGTATAATTTAACAAGTAGAGGATAAAATAAAAAACAAGGGAGTATCCTCAATAGACGCGGCTGTAATTAGATCCCAAATTGGTCAAGAGATGGGGTTTTTTAAAGCAGTTTTCCTTAACATATAAATCATACTATCTATAAAATGTATACAACACTTACCACTTACATTTCACAATAAAGCAGTACTTGATAAGTCATCGCAACTTGTTTTTTCTGAAAAATTCACTTACAAATATATATATATAGAAAAGGATGCTCTAGTTAAACTTTTGTTATAAACTACATACGCTAATACTATGTGAAACCAGTGTAGTACCAAAACGACGCTGTGATGTGGCTAAAGGCTCAGTGTGGGTCGTTGTTGCTTACGGTTTATTCTATGAATAGTGACACGCTTTGACACATAAGTATTTTCGGATAATTAACCAAGTAATTCATTGATAAAAGGTTGAACTTTATCCCTAGACAACAAGCTTGTGCAACAGTGTAATCTGGGTCATTTCAGAATATAAAAAGGCGATGGTTTGATCTGTGTAATTAATTTTACGTGTTCAAACGAGATTATTTATTTTATATGGAATAAAACCTTCAGGGAATGTACTGTATAAGATGGTTGAGTTGTTATTTTGTATTAGTAGTCACAACAGAAATGAGGTGTACTCAAGCAAGTTAAACTATGTAGGAGTCAAGTTGCACTGCAGGAAATGTTGGTATAAGATAGTTAAGCTATGTTGTTGTATGGGTAACTATGACAGAAATGATGTGCATTCCAGCAAGTGAAACTATGTAGGAGTCAAGTTGCACTGCAGGAAATGTTGATATAAGATAGTTAAGCTATGTTGTTGTATGGGTAACTATTTCAGAAATGATGTGCACTCAAGCAAGTGAAACTATGTAGGAGTCAAGTTGCACTGCAGGAAATGTTGGTATAAGATATTTAAGCTATGTTGTTGTATGGGTAACTATGACAGAAATGATGTGCACTCCAGCAAGTGAAACTATGTAGGAGTCAAGTTTCAATGCAGGAAATGAGATTTTTAGAGAACTGAACTTTGAAGTAGTTATGAAAGAGTGAAGATGTACTGCAGGAAGTATAACTTAAAATGGTTGAGATGTAACATAGGAATAGTAGCTACGGAGGAAAGGAAGTATAGTGTATGGAGTGCAACTTTGAAAAGAGTTGAATTGTGATACAGGAAAGTCTGCTACGATGGAGTGGAAGCTTAACTATTGGAAATGTAACTATGGAGAGGTTGGATTATCCATTGTACTACAGGAAATGTATCTACAAGCATAACAACAAATGTAAAGATGAGGGAGTTACAGCATTGCTTACAGGAGTTGAGGTGTAATACTAAAAACGTTAGTAAAAATGACTTAGAAAGTACTAGAGAAAATACAACTGTTAAAATGGAGTTTCGGGCGAGAGAAATTGGCCGTCTTACTGTCATCTTATAAACAAAATCTCTTTTCACTTGTTTTCAGTCGCTCACTAAGTACGTCACAAAAACTGTTTCCATGACCTATTCTTTTCTTGTGTTTTACAACATATTATGCTTATATTCAGCGTTTAGTTTTTATTTCTAATTGCACTGGATCTATCTTTATGGCATGCGCTTTATTCAAATCACCTGCCTCGTAATGTTGTAAGAGAGAGAGAGAGTAAAGGAAGATAAATGAAAGCAATGGTAATTTTTGAAAAAACAGAAACGATTTAGTCGTGCAGCATAATATGTTTTTTGAAGTACCTTGTACCATGTTCAAACTTTCCTGAATAAAACTTAAAACTTTTAATGTGACCCTGGTGAGCGTGTATTCCTCTATGTCAGGTATTTTTTGGAGAAACTATAATTTTAAGTGTTTTTTTTTTCTATTCTCATCCTGTATTTACAGTTGTTTACATTTCAAAATGAGTTAGATCTTTATGTTCTCTATAAAACTATATTAAGAAGTCATTGTTTTGACATTGTAAACAGTGCAAGTAGAAAAGCATTTCTTTGTCTTTATGCATAACATTCTGTCAAATGAAACGGATATTGCCAGTATTTAAATTGTTTTTTAAATCGTAATATATTTTTGTTTTAAACTTATTCTAAATTTTGCATCTTTAATATTCGATGCATTAAATTTTACTTCTTCCGTGCCGCTCATTTTTCTTAATGATTCTAATAAGAATAATAATATAATAGTTATATTTTTTGCAAGGGATAAAAATATAATTGTAATACACCTTGTTTTTACTGTTAAATAAAATGGTTTTATATTTACATAGGCATTTCTTACGAGACCATAATAACATTCAAGATAGAAGTCCTTATGTTGCTATCAATTTCGAAATAAATCTGATTTAAACGATCTTATAGGCTAGAAAATAGAAAGTTAAGTGCAAATTCATAAATAATTTCAATAAAAGAATTAAAGTTAATGTTTTTTAAGACTTTAATCCTAATTAGACTGAGACACGGAAACGAACGTGATGCAGTCATTCGCAAGAAAAGCCTTTCTTCGCTTGATACGATACAAGCGCTAATCGTAAAAGAACGTAAAAAAAAATGAAAAACAAACTTTAACAAGCAATACAGTTAAAGGATGTAGTTAAGGTATATTTTATAGGCCCCCAGTGACACAGCGGTATGTCTGCGGACTTACAACGCTAGATTCCGGGTTTCGATACCCGTGGTGGGCAGAGCAGAGATAGCCCATTGTGTAGCTTTGTGCTTAATTATAAACAAACAACCAAAAACAATATTTTATAGTCCGTAGCCATCTACCATGTTCAGACATTAAAGGCCGTGGTCCCTAATCTTATGTGAACTGCTTTACTTAAAATAATGCTTGCTTTGTTCTCTAATGACGACATGTTAGAAAATCATAGTTATCGAAGGAATTCTAAGCTTATCACTTATTTAAAGTACAGTAAACTACATAGATATAGTCTTATTATTGTTAGTGAAAACACGGCTTAAAAAGAATTGTTTATTCAGAGACTTTACAGTTTTGTATGGAATCGTAACTTTGATTGTTATACTTCACTACATATCAAAAAAGTCTTAAGTTTTATGTTTCAAACGTAATGGGATTTTCAAAAACTGCGTGAGTAAACTAAGTTGTGAAGGAAAACATCGGGATAACCCAGTTGTCTATTAATGTTGAATGACAGACTAACAGGTGGTGCTAAAGCTGTATTATAAGATAGCATTGTGTGTCTCACGTATTCAGGCTCGTAAAAATGACTGTAGAAACGTTAGGTTGTCACTACATTCATGGGTGGTGCACGTTCTTAAGCATTTGTTACATACATACATTCAACCCTGACTGTTTACAGTTTCATCATAAAAGACACTAACTTATCAGCATACTCTGAACTGCAAGTTTCAGCACCGACGTCGCTGCTTTCACTTTCAATCTTGCCATATAGATAAGTTAGGCTTCTTATTAAGAAACACACAAGTTCGAGTAATATAACGTCTTTTTTTGGCTGCGAAGTTATATATATGTCTAATTCTGAGCTATGTTCAGTCTTTAACATGCCGATTAAAAGTACTCAGCAGCCAACATCAACAACGACGACAACAAAAACCCTTAAGGGCAAAACCAAATATTGAGAGGTTTAGATTGAAGTTATTAAGCGGAATCATCTTGGCACGTTGAATTTAAATTGTATGTGTTCCAGAACACCCCTTCCCTTCCAGGGATATTAAATTGCTTTAATACTTTGTTTATAGATAAAAGTTTTGAGTACCAAGTTGCCCTCCTCCTCCCTGGCGGCTGAGCTCTAAGATTGAAGGTTTATAATATTAAAATTCGGAGTCCTATGCCTGCGCAGATAGTCCATTGCGCATTTTTGCGTAACTAAACAAACGAACAAACCTATTGATACGTGTTAGAACAATTTTATTTTATAAAAATACACGTGTCACTACTACATTTCAATTTCTTCGCTATTACTATTTATCTAATGCCACTATTGATCAGTTTAGGAGTAAGTAACTTGAGATTTAGAGATCCATTGATTTCAAATACTTCTAGCACTTAAATGTTTAGTTTTATAATCGTAAAGTATTCCTTATCAAAAAAGTAACATCTATTTTTAAAGTTTATGGTCGTCATTACGTTTATGAATGTTCGTTTAGTCCTGGAAACATGCAAGTACTTTCAATGCCGTGTACACCGTGTAAATAAACCAATCTCTTCTTCTTTTTGATGTGCTTCACATTTCTAAAGATGTTTAATATTCTTCAGTCAAAAGCGTCAATATTTACTTTTTAGGGGGTTTAATCCTGACTTATGCTGTTATTAGGGCTATGTAGAGTGGCCTTTTATTATGTTTAGATTAAAATTGTTTCCAAATATAATCTAAACTTTAATTCAATGTACAACCCAATTACGCATGATTGAAATCTGGCCTAAATAGTGGGGACCATCTATTGTTTGATTTTGCTGATTTCTTATAGGAAAGTGTTATTATTAAAAACCTCAACGATTGGATATATGTTTTTGCCCATGTCAACGAAGTTCGAAAATGAGTTTTATCGACGTCTGTGAGATAAACTTCAACACTTTCAACATTATTTTGTCCTGATTAATAATAGAAATTACCTGAAATGGAGTTTCGAAACACTCCCTGCCATATTGCTGACGTTTTACGATCTCTCTCTGTATTATTTTAGAGTGTGCGACGTTATGATTAATACGCATGCGCATCTTCTCAGGCGACTTAGTTGACGTTGGCCTGCTTTTAGGAGCGTGTGCTTATTAACATCTAGAATTGTTGAGAATGCACAGCACGTGTATTCGTTTGTTGCTGGATTTGAAATTTGTTCTTGGCCAACCAATAAACGCTAACGTATGGCGTTGGCTTACCCCGAAAAAAGCTTCTAACTTGCCCGAAGCTCCTGCTTAATTTTCTGGCTGCATTTTTTAAAAACGAAACTCAAAGTTGCCGTTTATCTTTCACTGATACCCAGATCGAGTTAAACAGCCAGAGAGAGAAGGTAAGTTTATTTGTCCATGAGCTAAAATTAAGAAAACTATATTTCTCCCAAGGATTAAACTTGTACTTCCAATAAAACTAACATGTAGTGTATTTGAGTAAAATTTACGACATTAATGCAAAAATTAATAGTTGAGTATTTCTGTTTTGTTTTTAAGTAACGAGATGGCAATATGATGAATTAAGCTAAATTAAACAGTTCGATACTTACAGCAACAGTAATAGGAACTAAAACCGAGAACAGCTTACTGCGTTCCTAACCACCTTAATACTTACAAAGCAGAATAATTTTAATACAGGTTGCCTTGACTCCTCGAAAGCAGCAAACTCAGGTTTTCGATGCTACCATGAACACAGTAGTTGCTCTAGGAAAATGTTTCATTAATTCTATTTTCATCAAGTTAAATAAATGGCATTTACTTCTGAGCATTTAGTAATAATTACAAAGCTATATCTACAAATGTGTCGAAGAAAAGTGTAATTATATAGAAAATCATTTGGACTTCATAGAGAATTTTTCTCGGTATATGCAATTATAAGCAGGCGGGATTCAACATAACTTCTACAACAGGTTATGAAGAGCCATCTGTTTTTTTTTATTCTTTTCAAGTACTGATGTGTGTCTGTCTACATTTTGACAAAACAATTCTCACGTCAAGTCATATTATCACAGTAGAGTTAGGATTATGCGGGTGGACAGACCTCCCTTCCGAAGATAAAAGGGAACTGTTATCTTATCTTTATTTACTAAGTATGAAGTTATAATGGTACATAAACTATAATAATCACACTAAACTTTATCTGTTGGTACCAGGATGTTGAAATGAACGTCCCAACTGTTCAGTGAAAAGTGAGCAAGTTCAGAATATCTGTTTATCAAAGAGTTCTAAAATACAATTTATTGATCATATAAAACGAATATGGATTTGCTGTCTTGCCATCATTCCATTGTACCTGAATTTTAGTGCACACATCCATGAAATATTATTTGCATATGAAGCAAATCATTAAGTGACAGTTGAGTACAAATGATAATTTCTCCAGATCTTATATCTAAGTTTAAGGAGATTGTTCCTGCTTCATAAGATATAGTAGATACGAAATATGAGACAAGTTTTAAAGACAATGCAAACATTTTTGGGGGAAAATTGACAATATCGGTCATGTTTAAAGTTTGTAAACAATAGAACTGACTAATGTAATCAAAACGGGGATTCAGATCAAATAAA
>NW_013665641.1:362033-374592 GCF_000517525.1 Limulus polyphemus | reverse complement strand
TTAATATATATATATATATATATATATTAAAATATCTAGAGTAATCACATGTGGTTGTATTTACAAGAAACGTGAATATCCCATACGCCATTATGCATGCATTCACGTACACACACGTATATATTGGATATTCGCTATTAACTTTCATAAACTTGAAGCTGTTAAAGATCAACACAATTGTATTAGCAGTGTCTCCAAACCTAGAGTTAAAAACAACAACAGCATTAGCTCACTTGATATACGGTTATTTTGTACTAGATCTTGTATACACACACACACATTTCTAGCAGGGGTATATTTTTTATCTTCGTATAAATATGCTACAAATATTTGTAATTATCTGTACAAAATATCCAAACAATGGTAAGCAACAACTAAAAATACTGCTCCTAAAATGTTTATATAAATAAAAGAATCATTGATGTCTTGTTCGCCACCATTCTCAAACAAGTCTAGTGTCTGTGTATCTTTTTTTTGCAACAAGAGGCAAAGACAGAAGAGATTAATTAATGATATCCTACACATAGTTGTTTTTGTCAAGGGATGGGTAGCCAGAAGTGTTGTTAAGGGATAGGGATGCCGGAAGTGTTGTTAAGGGATAGGAATACCGGAAGTGTTATCACGGTATGGGGATACCGGAAGTGTAGAAAATCCAACGCTTAAATCTTGTTTTAAATTGTATTCACCGCAAAACATTTTAAAGTAATAAATTCGCCGAAAGATTGATGCAATATCAAAAGTAAAACCTCGTAATATTCCTAGCGTGACTAATTTAATTAAGTCGTTAAATTTGAGAAAGACTGTAGGATAGCATTCACAATGTATTAGTACAAATGATAACCCGATATAATCAATCAGTCCTTTATTTTATTCTACATGTTGAAAACGACTTGCGTTCGAGAAATATGAACGTTTCTGCTTACGCCTTCTTTGGGGTAGAGCGTTTTATGTCATAAGCTGTGTAATAAGTATTCTTTACCTAGAAGAAGGCATAACCCGAAACGTTCGCAAAATAAACAATTTTTCAGGATCTCAAGACTTTTTCAATTGCAGTACGAATACAGCGGTATTGATTATGTACTTACAAACTAAAGATAGAAGATATGATCTATATTTTATCCAAGATATAATAATCCTAGCAGGACAGTTTTGATTAACTAATGGTATTTTGTAAAACTAGCAATTACATAGCGTTAATTTGTAAAATGTTTTTAATGTAACTTAGTTTATGAAGAACACACGTGACTATTTGAGTTCTGTTTAGGAAATTTTATAATGGTAACAAATTACAGCGAACCAAAAAAAAAAATGTATGCGCTGTGTATAAATGCAGTTAAACAGCTTTTTTAACAAATGTATTTGGAAATATATAATTTAATAATTAAAAATGTATATTTTATTAAAACGTTTGCGATGAGTATTATTATAGAAGCATTCATTCATCTTACGAAGCATTATTTTATCAGAAGTTTTAAGATATTAACATGTCCAAAATTTTTTCATATTTTATCAATAACTAACCTGTATTTATAGCATTTGTTTGTATGCTTATTAATATTGTTAAGTCTACTATCAGTTGAAGTGGATAAATCGTTAATTATAGTTTTACATCTGTATTAATGGGGTGATTTATGCATTTTCTGATATTAAACTAATTTTGGTAATAATTTTATTCCAATAATAATATCCGAATCTGGTATGTTGCTGTGTTACCGTGTGATGTTTTTTAACGTGTGTGCATAATAAACGCCATGGCTCTTAACGTAAGGTTTTAAAGTTGTTTGCAGCTTTATTACAGGGAAAAAGAGTCGCTTATAATGTCATGGATTTAATTATTGGCACTTTGGTTGTCCAGCTTTAAGGGCTTATAACGCTAAAAATCGGGTTTCGATACTCGCGATGGGCATAGCACATATAACCAATTGTATAGCTTTGTGCTTAATAACAAACAACCAAACAAAACAAATTTAATTACTTAATAATATGTTGTTGCATTATTTACTCAGAGCTTTACACAACTGCCTTTTAAGATAAGCTGTATATTTTTCTATATAAAATGTAACTTTTTAACCCAATCTAAAATGTGGTTTATTTTCAAGCTATTTTTGGCCAAATACAATGTTTTATATTAGTAAGAATTACAAATAATATCTTAAAGTTAAACTTATGTTTTTGTTCCAGGTAGCAGTATATTAATAATGTAATAGTTAAAATAATTAAATAAATTAAACTAGCAGAGTGCCATCGAAATATCAACTACGTTGAAGCATTCCTTTTCTGAGCTCGCGCTTTGTACTTCGGGTGGTAGTGAGTGCGTTATAAGAGTGACGATCAAATTCCACTATTCGAGTATAGTAGCCCAAGACTTAGGGACGGGTGCTGTTAACTAGTTGCCTTCCCATTAGTCTATTACTTCAAAATTAGTGGCGGCTAGCGTAGATAGCTCTCATGTAACTTTGCGCGAAATTCAACAAACAAACAAACCTTTTCAGAGTAAACTTTCGAAACATTATTTGTACTGTGGGTCGGGAATTTTTTCGTAAACTTAGTAGAGATTGCACACCTTTAATCTGATCACAACTAATCTGTATACAATATAACCAAACCGCAAACAGCATTTACAGAATGCTTTAACACCTATAAATTTTAATTTAAGTTGTTTCATATTAACAAGATGCGTTTTGACAGATATGCCACATTTACTTTGTCTTTATCATTTATTTTAGTTGGTTCTTTGGATATTTTTGTATAAAGTTATGTTCATGATAAACAGCCATCGAGTATTTTTAGTATATTTATTGTATTATTGTAAGACAGTAATGCCCTTTCTATGAAGCTCACCATGCTTTAATATAGTATGTCTGTACATTAGAAGGTTCTTGTTAAAATACTGAACATAACTCCATTTGATAGTTTTGTTTTCTTTATACAAACTGGATATAAACGGAAATTGAGTATCAATTTCTCTTTCGATTAATATCAAACATTTCCTGAAAAAATATGAAGATGAAAAACTGGTGAGTAAATTACTATGGCGATTACCTAATAAAACTTTGCAAAGGACCAGCTGGTGTTGAAGGAGATAGTCTGGATTTAGCTTAAAACGCTTTGTTAGTGACGTTATAGCGTCATCTGGACTTGTGTCGCGTCGTTTCTGATGGACCAAAATTTTTCGTGAATCTTTTCACACACATGATATGGAAAAGGAAAAAGCACCATATCATTGAAATTTCATAGTTGTGGTTTCCAAAGAAGATCTCTTACATCTAAAGCTGTGAAGTTAACGAAAACAGAGTTCTCAATTACAGCTACCGTAAAAAAACTCTAGGAAATAAATTTTGATGTTCATGTTGTAGAAGTCAAAAAATCAGATTCTTTGGAACAGGGAGAATTTCCACTTAAGATTTAGATTGTGATTTGTCTAAGTTCTCAACTTGTTCTTAATATTTAACTAATATTTAATGTGTGGTAAAACTTCACAGCACACTATTAAACCCTATAAAGTTAGGAACTATGTGGGTGTCAATGTTCTGCTGACAGAACGGAATAAATAAACTGGCTATTATAATTGCGACTATTTTAGTGAATCTTTTTCTTTTGCTCTGTTTTATTATTTGCTGGTATTGTTAGCATGAATACAAAATATTGTGTGTTAGTATGTATCGCTGCTGATCAATTGGCAACACTGCAACCTATTGCATGTTTGCAAAAACGCACAATGTACAGGGGTAAAATGAAACACTTTCAATACTATCCACTTAATCATCCAGGTATTGTATACAGCACGAACAGCACGTTCCTTCTTGAGCTTAGTAGGACATAAAGCACGAGTTGTTACCACAACTAAAAGTAAATAGAATATTGCTCAATAGTCAGTGGCGTGCTGAATAACATTTAAAAGCACGTATTGAACTGTTGTATTTTTCGACTGTGCTTTATGTATGTCATTAATTTCTACCTTTTTAAAAATCTGTTTTAATAAAACGATCAGTATTACTTGAGAAAATATTGCTAATTACTCAGAAATGTCTGTTTAATTCTGAGAAAAAGTTTTATTCAATTCAAAAATTTTTGTGAATGTATACACCTTCGTTTTCAGCACTCTTTCTTTAGCCTAACTTGTCAGACTACAAACCTATTTAGCTGCTTGATTGAAAATGCTTCTTAATTATAATTTAAGGCTTTTATCTAAATCTATTTTAAGATCTCATAGTTTCATGATATTATGCTTATCTTCCGTTACACCTTTGTAAATGTTAGTCGAAGTTTAAAGAAAAATTTCATACAAATCAAAATATATGCTATGCCGAATTTAAAATAACAAATTTCAATGTTTTCAAACTGACAAATATATATTGAAGAATATAGAAATGCATAATTATAGAAACCTAAATTCGTGAATTGATAAATAGTGTCCAATGCTTAATTATTGGTAACAGTATCAGTGTCTTGTTGTAACATATGAATAGAATATTAGTACAAATAAGGTGGTGCTTAAATAAATCGTGAAAAAAGTGGATAAATTAATCGAATAAGGGAAATGTATGTTTGTGGGTGTGCCTTTAACCCTGAAATTACCAAATTTTCTTTATGCTTTTCACTATCGATTGGGTCTACATGGTGCATCATATTGATTGATTTTGTTGCTTTTATGTTATATCAGTCAGTGTAAAGTTCTGACCAAAAATTCGTTGAAATCCCCATTTGCTATGTAAGATAGTTAGGGGACCCCAGCAGTAATTATTGGGGTTAATTGCAATATTAATGATATGTTTTATGTGTGACTTATATGTTATTAGAAACCAACAAGTCATGGACACACAAATAATTTGATGCATAAATAGCTAGCAAGAACGTGTTTAAAAAGGAGATTGGGTCCAGTAATTTTACGATTAAAATAGGTTAAGTCATGACGTTTCGAAGTAAAATAAACTTTTTGTTGTATCTATTTTCTGTTCGTTACTGTCTGGAACTGCTTATATTTATTACAACTAAGTTGCATTTCAAAATTTTTCAGATGTGTTAATAAAATTCATAAACATTTACAAAAAAATATCGAGTTTATATAACATATAATTTCGCAGTGCTAAGAAATAATCTCGAAAACAAATTAAAACAAGAATGGAGAAATTATTATTATTTTGTTAGTGTGGCATGCTCAATGTTCTAAGTCACATCGCTATCTATATATCTGTCTATAGATCGGATAGAAGTAGTCATTGATTTAGTACATCTACATTAGAATTAGAATATTCAACGTGAATGTCATCTTTTGCTGACATGGACCAAGCGACCAAGTCAAAGATATCTAGAATTCAGGTATACCCATCCCTAATTTTGAACTGATGACCAGACGGACAGCAGTTAAACAGCAACTCCCACTGCAGCCAGGGCGCTATCCACCTTTTTTGAATAAAGGAACTGACCGTTTTTTTACAAAGCGATAGCAGGTAAAAATGCGGGATATATTAATTAGCATTAGATTCGATCTTGGACCTTCAGAACTGAAGCCCCGAACATTAACTTCTACGCCGCACCCAGCTCCGTTACGTATCTGTTTAACCGAACAAGAAGAGATCTAAGTGGGCTTTCGTTATTGCACATATTAGTTTTAGCTATATTACTTCTGTAGGTTTATTAATATTTGACTCTTGTCACGTCATATACATGACAAATACTTTTCTTTATTCTAATTTGATTTTTCATGGGTTAAAATGTCAGTTTAAAATTTTGCTTATAATTCATTGGAATACCAAAATAAACATGTTTTATATACATTCTTTAAGGAAACTCATCATATCTGTACGATGTAGATGCAATAATAATATATGAATAAAATATGATAAACAAATTGAGCAATACTAATACATTTACAACTTGTAAAAAGCAGAGCAAACAAAACCTATATATTTTAAACGAAAATTGTAAGTTGTCATTCTAGTTTTCGTACACTGTGTCAACTGAATTTATACGAAATTCTAAAGAAGTTTACATTATCTTATATACCTAAACCAGCATCAACAGAGAAAAAGTACAGTACTGCTGAATAAAGAAAAATGAAATACGTTTCCAAATAGAAGTTATTTATATTCACACGAGGAGTTTCTGTTCTAATCACATTTTTAGAGATCTGGGTTCCTTTAAGTTGGGTAAAAGTGAACACAAGAAGATCTACTATTTCTAGAATTATTGGTATGAAATTATCCATGAAAAGGATAAACCAAAATGTAAATATAGAATTATATATTTTAAATACTGTTGTCAAGGATTTATATTTTAAGCTTAAAATGTACGATTTGTTTGTGAAAACCGTGATAGTTATTCTTTAAGATACACACTTTTTAAAAATTGAATTTTAAAGTTATTTTTTACAGTTGTTTGTAGTAGTTTGGGTTCACGTTAATAATGCTACAAAACTATTAATTTAGACTACAGTATATGTATGTTTGTTTAACTTTAAAACAAATTTGTATATATATATATAGATAGAGAGAGAGAAAGGTATAGGAAGTTGAGTGTAATAGAATCAGACAGTGGTAGAAATTTTATTTAAAACACTTTATAATCGTAATGTAGAAATACGTTTTATACATAAAAATAAGTTTAAATCTCAGAAATTATTCTATTATTTCCCTCACCCTCCAAGTTACATATATTATGATTAAAATGTATATAAAAGCTATAAACTTGGGGTCTTATAACGCTAAAATTCGCTATTCGATCATTGCGGTAAATGCATAGCAGATGGACAACTGTGCAGCTTTGCGCTTAAAAAATCAAACAGAAACTTACAAAGCTATTTGTGTCGGGCGTGGTCTTACTAATAAATGTGTCTTGACTGTGAATCCAAGGATTCGTGACTCTTTTAATAATTCAATAAAAAAGTGATAAACGTCATTTAATTGTTAAAAAAAGCGTTATTGAAATTTATTGCCTGAACGTTCTTGTGAAAGCTTAAATAAAATATAAAGTAAAAAATATTCTTTTTTAATATGCCTAACATTTTAGAGATAGAAAAACATGATATCAAATAAAAAGAAAAGGATGAACTCGGTACTTAAGTCTAAGCATGTTCACGAAACAGCTATTGTCCAATAATGGGCTTCTGTCAATTGAAAATATCAGTTAACGTACAAGAAAATATCTCTTGGGATGCTATGTAGTGCCAGTTCGACACATGCTTGAAGACTAGTGCGGGAGAACACGAACTCGACTCTTGATTAGAAGACGAGATAACCGAGAGTTATTGCACCCTCGATTTTCAGATGACAGTCTACGTGTTGAAGAAGTTTAGCTTACAGGCACCTGTAAGTTACTTAGGTTTGATGGGTAACGATGATTGATTTCTAGAGCGATGTGCATGAGAGACAAAGTACTCACATGAAGCACTCAAAGCAGAATGTTGAGGGAGATGTCCCTAAGATACATAGAATTTTGTACTCGTTTTATAACCAATCCCATTAAGTAAAACATATCAAACTAAATGATATGAAAATTAGTTTAAGATCAACTAGTCTGACTTTCTTACCTGCTTCCGATTTTTCCATTGATTTAGGGATTAACTTTTTATTAAGCTGAAAACAGAAATAATTACATATTCCAACTGTTTCACGTAGTGTGTACTAGGTTGTTTATTCGGTGCTTTAATGGTATTCAACTTACTTGAAGAATCGTCGGTTCTTCTGAAATTATTTTATAAAAGTTATTTTTCTGAAAGATTCATCAAGTTAAAGTCGCATTTTGAAGTCTGGTTTTAATAGGTGTCATTCCGAGAAGTCATGGATTCGATCTAATCCACTATAGGTATGCCATTTCTATAACGAAATATTAACCGTTTCCCTGCCTATAGTTTCCACTTCTGTAAAACTAATCCATTATAGACATATTAGCCTTATACTACTTGAAGCTTTCTCTTGAATGAGTAAATGCGTCTGGCGATTAGCAACTAAAATGTACTACTAATCCGGACCTGATTTAGGATGCTTGGTGAAGCAATAATAGGAATCTGTGCATGAAACAAATAGCAAGCTGTCTCATTTCCTTATTTCTCTCACTGTAGATGTTGAAAGTGATATTCATACTACATTTTTCATCAGACCGTGAGACTACAGTCTGAAGCTGTAGAAACTGCTTGACTGTTATTTAAGAAAGTAGATAACCTCGAGACTGGGTTATCAGGGTGAGGATGTCCTGAGGTTGTATTTTTGCAGTTACCAGCGACCAGAAGTTACCTGGAAAAGTTTTTATGTGGAGTGGCGATCATCTTGATAAGATTTTTGTAGTGAGCAGAAGATGCCGCTAAGAGATGATTGGAGATCAAGAATGAAATGAGATGCAGGAATGATGCATACAAAGCCACATTAGGCTATCTGCTGTGATTTTTACAAGCCCGTTCCCTTGGCTGTGGTTTCGCTAGATAGTAGATAGGGACAGTGCGAATCTCGTTAATCCATTCATGCGCGTAAACATACCGCTCACTCACCACATGTGACCACATAAACAATATAAATATCATCAATTCTAAAATATCTTTGAAAAACTGCTGAAATATAAGTATACTTATATCTTTATACTAAAGTTTGGAAGTTAAGTAGCGAGTGTTTACTTGGGATGACCTGAACACATACTAGTCTGAAAAAGGTTAAATTATAATAGAGACTGATCTATAATTTTATGCATCTTGGACTATAGATGGTCAAACCGACTTTCAAAATTATCTCAAAACTGCTATATCAGACATATTTCCTTTGTCCTTTGCCTTGTGCAAGCGTTTTGCTTCAGTACCTGTTTAATTTTTTATTAGGTATTAAACTGTAGAAGCAGATCTGTTGATAACTTGTTATAAAGAGTTGTACATGTGAAACATTCAAAGGAAAAACTTATTTTTAGTTTATTCAATAATTGTGCGTGATATCGTTATTTCGCTGGTCGGATTTAATTTATTTGCTCTGTTAAATTTACCTGTTAATTACTCTCGTTGCTGTGGTATTTTTAATTCAATTGTTTGTTACAGTTTTGCCCATGAATACCAGACAAAAATTAATTTCATAAGTTTTAAATACATTTTATAAATGTTTGGCAAGTACTGATAGCAGGAGCGCCATTTCATATTTCAATATGGGATAACTTTTATTAGTTTGTTATCTGGATGTTTTCTAACGTCAGGATGTATAAATCTGTTTATTTTAGGAGCAGTTACTCTTTTTGTTTCATAAACTATTTAATAATTATCTAAATAACGCAAATTACATATTACAGTTCCTCCCCTGTCCTACCTAAATATCGCCTCTGAATGGTAGTACCTAATGAGTTGTTGGTCACCTAGTGTGATGAAGTTCCTGAAGAGCTTAAAACCTTAAAACACAACCGCACTAAATGCGTTATATAAATAATAAAAACCGACCTGTGAGCGATATAAGACTAACAATAAAGTTACAACTACCTGTTTCTTATCTGACAATTAAAGAAGAGTAATAACTATCAGTGATTATGTAGCAAAGATTTTGTTTCGCAAAGAATAGCACAGTTATAAATGATAACCTATGTAGTGTTGTAGAATTTAATAAAAAATCTTTATAAACACTTATTTATTATATTGATGCGCTTTTCACCATTTAGTGTTTAGCCAGAGTAAATTACTAATCGTGCGCTTTTCACCATTAAGTGTTTAGCCAGAGTGAATTACCAATCCATGTAATTTTTCAAAATTAAGGAACATTAAAAACGTTGTAAAGTTATATATTGTTAATTATGTACCATTATAACGGTTTATAAATCGTTATATCTAAATATTATTCATGCAAATTCTATTATAACGCACTCATTCGTAAGATTTGTAAACATGTATAAAACTGTACGTTGACCTTTTTATTGTATCTTATAGTATTCTAACTTAAGAGTCAGTCATTTATCTGCTGTTTTTTTATTCAGTAATTTTTGACGGCAGTACAATATACTAATTTTCAAAAAATGTCTTCAGAATACAAAAATCTCAATGTATAAGTACTTAGACTCTTAGTCGCAAGGCTTTTAGTATACAATTTAATATCTACTTTTACCCGATGGAGGCCGATATTAGAGACTAAATGTACGATATTTGCAAACCTAAGCAGTGTTTGATTGTAACACAAAAAGACGACTTGTCAAGAAGCATCAACTTATATATATTTATATACACAATTTCTTTAGTTTATACAGTTTTCTGTAAAACCTGTAGAATCTAGAGAACGTCTGTAAATCTTTATTAATCAAAGAAACTCTTACAATTTTCCATTATTTTCCCTTGAGAGGGACGACAACAATGAAAATAATTCTTTTTTTCAATATTTAATCATGGCAGTATGTATATTAACCGAATTCAACACTAGCATGCAAACGAAAAAGAAGGTAACACAACGATATACTTATATCGTCAATTAAATATTTATTTAATTTTAAAAACCTCGGCTGAAAAGGAACCTCATCAAAAGCATCAAAGAATAAACAAATACAGAACCAATAGGAAGATAAGATGTATTGCAAATGAAAAGATAATATAATAAACAAGAGCAAAATCTGCAAAGGAACGACAAATTCTGTTCTGGTGGTAGAAATATCGATCAAATAACTATACACATAAAGCTGGGAATACATTGTGTATCAAATAACATTGAATCAATTCATAATCAAAATTGATAGCAGTTCTAGGTGCGCTTACCCACAACGTCCCACATCTAAATTATTTTTATCGGACTACAGCCATTAGAAGTAACTGCTATTAAGTCCGGACTAACAACGCTAAATTTAGAGGTTTGATTCCCCCCAATGAACAGATTTATTGTGTAGGTTTGTATTAAAAACAAACAAAATCTACCAAGTAAACATAAAAAGGTATTTTGTTACGTTAATATAATTAAAAATGATAAGTAAAATATGCCCTCTGAAGTTAACATTCCAGTCCTCATAATGCTTAGAAAATCTATGTCAGTAATATGACAATTTAAAATATGCTTATAGGTAATATATCTTGAAATTAATGAATGTATTTTGATATAGTTTATCACCTAACCTCCACTAAAAGCTGTTTTGGAATAAATACTTTTGTTATTTTTAACCAACATAAGACAATAAATATTAATTATAACTGGTTTATTTTATTTTCTACGTACTAATTAGCTACATCAAATATGCAGGTTGAATGACTAGTTTGATTTTATATTGCTTGTCGAATGTAATAAGCTGGGAAATATATATATATATATAAATTTATAAATCGAATTTATTCTTTAATGTGTACACCATAATCGTTTGTAGTGTGATAGGAATGTTTTCTTGCCTGCTTTTCACAATGTTGGAGATTGTGCGTCCATCATAAGCACTTATGTGAATACGAGCGAGTGTGCTGATATATAATTACAAAGATACCAAATCGACAGAAATCATATGAGGATTTTGTTCAGACCTTAACACTGCATTCTGTTGTTTTCTACAGTTCATTTATTTTGTGTAATTACCGTTCAGTATACCTACGGTAGCGTATATTATCAACGAATGCCACTTTATCCGTTTCATTTAAAAAATAAAAAAAGAATAGCATTTAAAAAAAAAATCCTTATTTCTTATTTTGTGTTCAAACCAATTATAGAGGCTATCTTAAGTCTCATAAGTGTTACAAGCTACTTTCTATTACAAATAGGCAGTAACAAAATCTGTAAAATATATGTGTGTGTTATTGGAAATGTAAAAATTGGTTTTGAAAAGAAAAATGTACAACTTTCATGATATTCGTTTAGAGAAATATGGAAGCTAATGATGAATACTTTTGTTTTAAAAGACTTAATCCACTCCCCAATTCATCACCATCGTACATGACATGAAACAGTATGATGAACAGGATCTGTTTTTGTTTAAAGTTCTTCATTGTTGAATCATGTTATTATTTTGTGTTCCTACGATATATATATATATGTTTATCACATCTCTATAAATGACCTTTATATAAATGTCTTTGACATTTAATGTGACTTTTTCTAGCATTGTACTCTTGCTAAAACTTCAACAATTGGTCTTTTGTTAACAATTTACTTTTTAACCAAATTCGGTTAAATGCATCAAATGTACTAACAACAAATTAGCACAAAGACACACTTATACACATACTGAGTAAAACAATAGTAACTCCATTGGGAACAAATTGTTTATAACAGTATAACTTCATTTTAATGCTTTTCAATTTGACTGTATCCACAGTAAAACACGTATGAAATCATCACTTTTAGAAAAGAGTTTTATTTGTTTCTTCATCTCATGTGACGTAATAATTCCAGTTGAGAAACTCTCATGTTTGGTTTTAGTATTTCAGACGCAAAATAACAGGTGATAATAAAACACTAATAACGCGTTCTTACCTATAGTATTTATACATCTGATCAGAAATAATAATACGAAGATACATAAAGATAACTCACGTTTAAACTACTTACAAACATGCAGAAAAATTACGTTTTACCTGGAAAATGGCACGTTTTGTCATACCATATAAAAAGAAAAAGGCGATTAAAAAAACATTTTATTTTCTGTG
>NW_013665641.1:343722-360974 GCF_000517525.1 Limulus polyphemus | reverse complement strand
TTTTCTGTGTTAACCGTGTTGTAATGTCAGATACGGTCAGTATACTACTATAGAACCCATGACTGATTCGTGCATGTGTTCTTTGCTTTGAGATAGAAACTAAACGCTAACATGTACACAGATGTTTTGCTCCTAACACGAGTTCAGACCAACACAACTTTCAAGTTGGCAACAGAGCACTGTTTTGTTACTCAGTCGCTTGCAGATTCTAACCACTACTCACTCGGAGCGTACAGCCTTTTTGTTTTTTACTTTATGATGAAAACACGTGCACTTCTCCAAGCATTATAACTGTTTCACTCTGCATGAGAAGGTCTCTCGCTTTAGCAATTTACTGTCTTCGCAAATCTACGGTGAGCAACAATATTGGTAAATAAGTAAACTTTTGTAGAAGATGGACCGTTACGATAATTCTTCCCTTGAAAATGTTTTGTAAGTGTTTATTTATATATTTAACCCCTTATTCAATGTATCGCTTTGCAGCTAAGACGAAAAATTTGAATTTTATTAAGCAAAGTTATGAAAAGAATTTTGCTTTTACAAAATAATTTGTGGAAAAAAACTTATTTGTACCAACGAAGAAATCATTTTCCCTTATAGAACATTCAATGACTGTAATTTTCTACACGCAAACGTATACTAACTTAATAAGTAATGTAACTAATTTAAATTCGCTTGAAAATGCATTATTGTCTATGCTAAAATTTACTTTACATGAGTATCTGTTAATCTTAAATCCTTAAAAAAAGGTTCGCATTAAACTATTAGTTTATGTATTTATTGCCCAGTTACTAGCAGTGACGACCGTCACTGCCTAAAATATTTTTACTTGTCTATTCGTGAAATTATATAAATTATTGTACATTATTGTTCAGTCGTTTTTTGAAATATATTTTATTGTTTTTACCACATTATTTATCAGTTGATTCATGCTTGTTATTATCTCTTAACTATTGTTTATTTCATAGTATTCTTTTGGCGATCTTTGGTTATTTGGTTGTTACATATCATGCTTAATATTAAATTCAGCTTCCATCCTAATACTAGTACAATACAGTACAGTACCAAACGTATCAAACTTTCTTAACATAGCGAAGCATAACTACGCGACAGATTTAGTGTACTTGGGAAATGTTCGACGAATACAAATATAACACACTACTTCGATCTAACCATTAGTGTTATTAATCAAACATTTTCCTTCAAGGTTTACCATCAAATAGAAAATTTTAACTTTAAAGCTACAAATTTCCCAACACAAACATCCCAAAGAAAATATGCTATAAAGTACACCTATCACAACTCATTAGATTTGCGAGAATTTGTTGGAATTTGTAAGGTTTTATATGTTGAGAGAGAACTAGAATAATAACACAAACTTTTGATAGGGTTTTTTCTTCAACAAATTACTCATGGCATTTTCTTTTAGATTTTGCGAAAAGTATAATTTATTATTAATTTAAATGTCTAACTTTGACAATTTCTTCACTTTTTCATACAATCTTCAATAAAAATATTAAGAAAAATTATTTTACAAATTAACATGATTGCTATGAATTATGGAATCAAGAATGGATTATGAATAACTTTATCCCAGCTTCACATAATCTAACAAACCGAAGCATTTCACCTTTCAAAGTTCTAATTCTATTCAACACTAACATAAACTATGCTGAGCCGATTACTTTCCACAGCGTGATCGTTGAATCAGTAACAATCACATAATTAACATGCTCGCTATAGGATACATATAACTTTCTGTATCCTAACCTTACATATAAAGCACAAATATAAGCTTTTATCACACTGTTCAGATTCAAAACGTTTTTTTGTGTGTGATTTTCCTCAACTTTTAAAGACACTAATGGATTATAACAAGTATAATTTGTCCAGTAGCACGAGAGGTTATATATACACTTAGGATGTGCTATTATTCTGTGAACATTTAGTCTGAACTTGCCACGTACTAAATAAGACGTAAGTTTATGTGTTTATGTAATTTTCAGAACTGAATTTAATTAATTCAACAGGCATTTTGTAGCCATAGTATTAGTATTGATTTAATATACAACATTAATTTTCTAAATATTAATAACTACACTGACCAGATGTGATACGCATGATGGTACAAGAAGTTTTACATGTGACAATTCTGCTTCGGTGCCTTTAGTAATTCGTTAAGCAAGCCCAACCTTGTCAGGTGTTCTTGGGATAAAGGCTGAAAACACTGCTAACAGCGAGGATACTAATTGATGATCTAAGGCAGAATGGCAACAGAGGCATTAGGTGGTTTGCTTGTCACTCATAATTAAAATTAATTATTATTAGCTGTAATTTTCATGGGAAATTTTCAAAAACTCTTATAGTAGAAGTTTTACATATTTAATGGAATTGATTTATTTCTAAAACCTGTTAGATAACTTCGCGGCGGGGATTATAGATTTACAGAAAACCTCATGTCTAAGAGATAGAACAAGAAACACTTTGTAATTTTTGTGTACTCAACATTTTGTAATTACGAAGCGCAAAAAAAACAAAATGTTTAAATACTTGCCATTCTATTAATAGACATTTTTTTTCATTTAAAATAATTAAAAGTATTTACATATTATAATAAGTTTATGAGTCTTTGTCAATTTAGTTTATAAATTTAGTTTATAAATTAGTTTATAATACAAATGAGAGTAAAGTATTTACTAGTGTAAATAAAAATGTCTCCCTTAATTTTAGAGTCGAAACTTAACCTTTGAGACTGTGTAATATATTATATAATAATATATATATATATAATAAGGCAGAATGTACACTCTTGTTGAGTTTACGTGTGTTTGGAGATGGACAGGGAAGGTTCACGCGCTATCTTGGTGAAGAAGACAGTTATTACTTGTATAAGTAACAAAAAACTTAACATTACAGTCTGACCTACTGGGAAAGATACATAGCTAGATAACTGTCATTTTAACTCAAAAAATGATAGAAATATTGAAAATAGATTGATGGATAATATATCAACTGAAAATGATAGAACGATAAGAGATAAACATTAATATATTTTTATTTGAAAATGATACAAAGTGAAGTTATTGAAAACTTTATAAAGTCCAAACCCACTCTGTTTAAATATACAGGTTTCCTAACTTGAAGATTAAGGAACAACTGAAGCGTTAACTTGGTATCATTTCTGCTTTTATCTTTGGGCAACAGAACGACCGTATCGCTCTTCTTCTTTTTTTATGTTACACAACTCTGAGAGAGAGAGCTTGTGTACCATAATCTGATTCTCTATGGAGAGAAGATCGGACCCGAGGGAAATATACTTCAACTACGGTGTTTGCTTATCTCTCCAACGTATTTATGTCTCGTATGCGCATGCTCAAAAAGCGAATTCGCTATTAACTGTGCATGCAACATTTGGTGTTCAGACGCTGTAACTAAAACGCACATTCTTTTTCTCGAATAATTCATTATTTGTTAATTTAATTATATATCTGAATTATTTCTTTGTCATGTTTTTTATTTTTTAAGTTTTTGTGGAAACTTCTCACAAAATCTTGTTTAAATTCACCTTTATTTAGTGACACCCTAATAATATTTCATTCGGATAGATCTACTCACCTATCCGTATAATCTCTTCGAAAATTTGCAACAAGACAATTCCGAGTTTGGTGAATATTTACTATATTGTACAATCGTTTTAGATGCGAGTAATGTATCTGCCTAAATAGGTACAGACACACACACATATATATAGCTATTTGATGTAATGTAGGTTAGAGGATACAACTACAGTGACTGAAAAATCATAAAAACACTCAAAAGCCAAGACGTTGTCAAAGAATGTTTTCCTCCGTCTCCCTAGTTTTCAAGTAGTCATTGATGTTTTAAATGTCTTTTTTCATCGAAAACTTCAGAATTTTCCCCGAAACCATAATTTTTAAAAAATCATATGAACAAAATTCAGAACGTTAATTGCTCTTTATAACAATAAGTGGCAGATGCGTGTCGCCGCAAATGCGAGATGTGGCGTCACATGTGACATGTTTCTCAAATATATATTTTAATTATGTCAAATAATTATATAATCGACGGTTCGACAGTGCAAGTACCAGCAGGATGAATTTCTAGTTGAAGGATTATGCCACAGTACTTTCCAATGAAGGATGTTTGTAAAAACGAAACTGTCACATGACATAGGGCTCAAGCAGAAAAGGAGCCATCACTGTTCTCGGTGGAAGCAGAAAAACTCGAACTGCAGATGTCCAGAGCGTCTAGAACAGTAACGGGTACTAAAACCACTGGCCAAGCCAATCTAGGAAAACGCCCTTATCTACAAATCAAAGACTATGACTACAAAAATAGAACACTGACCTCAAAAAGTCTGCAATGAAGCTGGGCATATCTCGAAGTTGATAGGCCAAAAGGTCCCAAGCTTTCAATTGCACCTCAAAATCAACAGATAGATCCCCTGATGCAGCTTTAATGGACCTTTGAGTCCCTGAACTACTTAAACGTGGTTTTGAAGGGTATGTGAAAAGTTTATCAAAGAATGATAAAATGCAGAGTTCGTCACATTTGTCAATAGCTTGTTACGGCTAACGAAACATGATCTTGTTATCAGCTTTTTGTTATGTTATATCACACAAACTAAAGATCGTGATCCACCAGCATAGTCATGATATGCTGAAAGAATTGAAATCCATCTTTTTCTTCCGTACGGTACGGCCTTATTATAGCCTGAAACCTAAACTGGTTTTATGTGTATGTTCTTGTCATAAAATATGTTTTATAGAAACGTCTTGTTCATAAACATATATACATAATAAAGTACAGCAGACATTTTAGGTAATACAGTAGACGTGATGTTGCATAAAGCAAGCATTAGTAGTTTGTTACAATAAACATTAACACAGAGATACATCGTATTAAACATAATTCTTTCTAGCATCAGTTTAGAACAATAAGAACCTAAGAATGATATATGGAAAGAGAAAGAAATATGTCTGCATGAGTATGCTAATAGAAATTTATATTGAGCGATATTTCCAAATACATTTTACAAAGTAAAATATATTTCAATCTTTGTATCATTTTATTATGACAATAACACAAAATGGACAAAAAATGAGTGTTTCTCTTGCTAATAATTCTTACATGCGATATACAGTTGGAATAACTTAAATATTTTATTTTAATCTAATGTCTAATGTCTGTTTATCTAGACAATTTAGAAGACGATATGGTACAAAAGAGGCTCTTGTGAAGTTAATAGATTTGAATTCATTCAACAATATCAATTAGTACTGAGAAAAACCAATGACAGCATGTCTACGGCAAATATTTCTTCCATTTCTAAGAGAAGCTGTTAAAATTCGTTAATGATGTATGCGAAAAGAAACAGCATTAATAAGCATATTGGTGAAACAGAAGAAAACAATGTAAAATATTTCCAAATAACTAAAACTGTTTTCTTATACGAAATGTTTTCTCTTTATCTTGAGCTAGGCATTACCTTAATCAGCGAACGATATTTACGTGGTATGGAGAAAGAGACAATAAAAGTGCTAAAATGTTTGCAAGATTCGCTCGTGCCGTATGAATTCGTATTTTTAGAAGACTATTTTAGGAAGTTTTAAGGTTAGGCTACTGTTTAGGTGATGATAAACGTTTCCAAATCTACTATATCACTTCAGTTTCGAATGTAAATATTTTACTTTTGAGTAAGAAATCAGACGTCTTCAACGGATGAACTATTTGTTCAACTGTTATTTAGAGCTTGAATTAGACCAATTTTAAGATGTTGAAAAAAAAAATGTTCCACGAATACTATTTCTCAAAGGTGCTCGACCCGCAATCTGAGGGTCGCGGGTTCAGATCCCCATCACACCAAACATGCTCGCCTTTTCAGCCCTGGGGGCGTTATAATGTGACGGTCAATCCCACTACTCGTTGGTAAAAGAGTAGCCCAAGAGTTGGAGGTGGGTGGTGATGACTAGCTGCCTTCCCTCTAGTCTTACACTGCTAAATTAGGGACGGCTAGCGCAGTTTGTTTGTTTTTGAATTTCGCGCAAAGCTACACGAGGGCTATCAAACTATTTCTCAAGGTTAAAAATCTGTTGAAAATTCTTCTAGTATCAAATAACAATCAAATATTGATAACAAAAAACAGCATGTATGTAAATCAACCATCATTGTCTATATTTATTTTGGATATCATTTAGCAGGTTGTTATCTTTATAAGGCAGTTAACTTATATTAAGTATTAAATGAAAGGAGCTTGTACTACATGTTATCTATAGCATTGCATAATGTTTTCATTCTAATTGCCTAAGCCTCTCTTCTAAAAGATTAACTAGAAAATTGTTTCTTATCACATAATTCTCTAATAGACTGTAGATTGTCTGAAAAAAAAACTATTTTTATGAATTAGTATCTCAAGAACCTTGTAGATCAGGTTCAGGTTTTTGGTATTTTACCAATGTATGTATAAGTTCAAAAATAACTAGAAATTTGTTTTACTATACTTCCTAAAGTGTAACCTGGAGCGTAATGATGTACAATGTCCCATTGGCTGGGTTTCTTTATCAGCATTAAACTAGGCTACCATTAGCTAGTATTACCAATTCTCAGATGTAGATAGCTTATGTTTTGTTATTAATAATTAGCAAAATGCTGAAAATTAGATCAAAGAATGTATTCTACATACAAATGATCTTCTATTTATAATGGAAAATTATTATAAGCATTGATGTATGTTATCCTTACTAATTTTACGAAACAATTTTATACGGTTAACATGGGATTATCCAAACGCGTGAATACATTCAGAATTATCTTCTGTTTTAACATTAAAAGGCAAGTGTTTAGGTTGATTTTCGTACGCGCAGTTTACTGAAGGGTTATTTCTAATTAAATGTATAATATCAACTTGTTCACCTTCTGACCCAAAATATTTACGACGAAAAAAGCTTTGATTTTTAAATACTAAATAATGTTTTTTTCATTTTCTTTTCTTTTTTTTGTACAAGAAGGCCTAAAGTTGAGACGTTGTACAAGAAGAGCTCTATGTCAATTTTTTGGGATGAAGCTAACATTTTGATTCCACATTGGCTCAATATTCCACTTAGATCTTTAAGAAATTACGAAATTAATCCAGCATATCTTCTCAACAAGAAATGGCTAACTATGTAGAATAATGTGTAAATTTCTAGATAAAAAAATCAAAATGCTCAAAGCATATAAACAAGTCTGCTGTATACTGTGTGCTGTTTAATAACGTCTGCAGTGTTTAGATACTGTCAGATTAGTCTTGACAATCCAACCTTTGTGCGTTGCTATGGCTACTAAAACTTTGAAAGTTACTGGAGAAGCGTCATTCTTAAATACAGTATACACTCGATGAGTTTATATACGTTTAATATGTTAAAATACACTAAGCTTGGCAACCTTACACTTAATTGTTCTCTGGTGGCACGAATGAAAGAAAAAACTCAAAAAAAGTTATGCGACTGCTTTTGCTACGTGTAAATCAAACATTTTAACTGGAAACAATGTCCGAAATCTACTGAATGGATAACTTCCCGGTCTAACTCAGGTTGAAAAAAAAGGTAGCTTTTCCTCGAGAAACCTGTCTCTATGTAGAAAAAAAAAAGCTTTATCCAAACCATTTCTGAGCACCTAATGTGTGCATTTATTCTGGAGTTTCCAAGCATTTACTGCTCTATATTAAATTTCAATAGTAATTAGCTGCGTACAGTGTAGAATGCGTCAAGGTGTACGGTCGGAAAAGGAGAAACGTAATGCATTAAAATGTTATTGCGTACCACAAGCTCGGTAAATAAAACCCAGTACAGTAGGAGACTGTCTAGTTTATGATTTACTAAACAGCTTCATATTTAACTGCTCAAGTTAACTAATAATATTAATCATAAGCTATGTTAAAATATTCAATATAATATGGAAAAGAAATCAATTGATCGTTCGAGTCACATATAGAAAACTGATCAGACTTCAAAAGTTAGTTGTGATATCAAAATCTGATAAAAAGAAATCTGTGTTTTGTCTTGTATCATAAATTGTTATTATTTTTTAGTAATAGTGACAGCCATTTATAACTTCTCGAAAAGTTGAACAAATTAACTGCTATCATAGAGATATATTATTTTTTGTTAATGTGTAGAACAAACTCGTTCTACATAATCTATATGAATATTTAGGTTGTAAAACCATGATCAATAAACTTTAATAAAGGACGTAAAATTTTTTAAAAAATATCCTTCCATTGAAAAGTAGTATTATCCGTGGGATGTTTCACGTTATGAAAATTCAAGAAGGAAGATGAAATGACGTATATATGAAACGTTCTATCAATCAATCTTGAATTTAAAAAAAAAGGTTCAAGAAGAAACGTATTCATACAGTAACAGGTAATTGTTTGGGTTGTATATAATAATGATCCATCTGTTGATCTAATTAACCGTATAACAAAGGAATCTCTACCATAGAAAAGTAGTGTAAGAATTTCAATTGCAGGGAAGAAATCTGAAAAAATTATTCGTTGAATAGAAAGATGACGAAAACGGAAACGCACATTACTCCATTCATAAAGAACTAATAATATACACTCGTCTTAATAAAACTTTAGAGTGGCTTCAAAACTTTACATTTATGCCAAAGAGTGCTAGCAGTAATTTTACTTAAAATATAAATCCTTCTAAGTACACACGAGTATGAAATCACAAGTCCAGTCAGTTTAATTAATCATCTAAAATTATTTTTATTTCGTCTTTTTGTAAAATAACTAACTGCCAAGGCTAACCTCAAATAATTTAAATAAATAATTAGTGTAGCTAAAATTCAAGAGTGAATAATTTCAATAAGATTTTGACCTTAACAGCCTTAACTTTAATTTAAATCCAGAAATTTCATTATAAATTGATTTTAGTGTAAATTACAATAAATTCACTATTTTATTTTACAATATGTTATAATTCTAGCATAAATTGATACTCAGAAATAATGAAAGAGATCTAAATACTAAGACGAAATTTTGAAGACGATACAGAAAAGGCTCCACAGCAAGAATAAAAGTCAACCCTACTGTTTGGGTCACTTTGCTGTACTCGTGTTTTTTCAGTTTAATAGGACAGTTTAAGTTTGAGCCTCGTATAATATATGAAGTTCTTTTGTAATATGAAACCTCAACAATCTCTTATGCCAGTCCTAATTAATTCATAGCGTAAAAGAAAGTGGAATATAACTATCTTATCTTTGGATGTGGCTTTCACCAGTTAAGATGCAAGTCATGAAAAAACAAAAGGTTCTAAAATAAACCCTGTTTTATTGTAAATGTCATTTAAAATTAAAACAATGATTAAACACAGATCGTTTTTAAATATTGAAAAAAATTATTTTTTGTGATTGGGATTTTTTTTTAGTTATAATGGTGGACGAAACGAGCCACCAAGATGCATTAAAATGGCCATCTAACACACAACAATTGCAATTCAAAATAAATGACGCATTTAGCATCTGCGTTTAAATCACTTAAATTATCAATTAAATTTTCCCGGCATGGATCTGGAAGGTTGTTGCCATGTGCAAGTTGTTCATTATCTAGAACAACGGTGCAAAAGAACATGGATATTATTGTGGGGCAATGAGGTGCATTCACGTCTATCCGCTAGTGTACTTATACATGAGGTCACATGAACAATAGTTGTATATATTCACTCTAGATAACAACACGTCACAACTGATGATATACACCAGTAACTGTTACACTGAAGGGGACCGTCTTACCTCATTTCCCCCTATTCCATTTACCATTTCCCTCTTGAGAATTTCTCTTCATTTGATTTGCTGGTTTGTTTTTTTCACAAATAATTGGGCATGAATTTTAGCTTGAGCTTTCTTATGATCTATCCAACATCATAAATTCGGAAATTGAAGTTTTGATCTGGTTGTATATTTAAATGTTCATTAACTTAAAATTCTGAAGAAAGTCTGCACCAAAACGCCAGTAAAAGCAGCCTCGAAAAGTTTTCGCTTTACTGGCATAAAAGTTATTACAGAAAGGATTTAAAACTAACCTATTGAATAAAGTAGTATCTGCATACATTTTACACAATAGAGCTTTGAAAACACTAGCATCTGAATGTCACAGGGATAAAAATACTAAAAGACACCAATAATCCATATTTTAAAACTGATTCCTCAACTAATATACGTTCGCTTGAACAATACTAATTTTCTTAGTGTTTAAGGTAAGATCAAAACCTCGCCAAACATGCCAGGTTACCAGTTTGTATTTGGGAATATTGATCAACAAGAAATCGAATAATATCACAGCTTGTAATGTAAAACCATTGATAATTACATGTGAGACTTTTTCAAGCCATGAACAAAAACTCTGAATCACGTGGATTTTGAAGTAATTTAAAATACACCAGAACTAGCAATTTGAGTTGTATATGAATGTAGCAAGCTGATATAGCCATTTATTCCGTCAAAAAGTGAAAACATAGTTATGAGCATTGGTTTCTTTAAATACCAATGCGTTCGAAAAAGTATATGTTATGTTATTCAATACTACGTTCTGGGTAGAAAAACAAGCATAATTTATACGCTGTTTTATTACATTGATTATTTTATATATATATATTTGAATTATTCAACATGTTAATTCTTAACGTTTTTTATACTAATAGTTTTTTATCGTTTGCAAAACAATTCCATCATTCTTTCTGCCTTATCAAAGCACTGGCTTACTTCAAAGTAACTTCTAGATTTTTGGTGGGCCCAACTTAGAGTTCGCAAACTTTTAATTATTTTAGAAAGAGAGCTTGAGAGTATTTCATTTCCATCACTTTTATCTGTAATATCTCCAATATTCTGATTGTCAAGTTGATTTTTAGTTTCGATCTTAGAACATAGCTTACTCTGATCGGAAGTTATTACTAATTTATCACTAAAAGATTGTTCCGTTGGAATAAAGTCGTTTATTGATTTACTTAAATACTGTTGTTTTTGCGGTGTATTCAAATTTAATTATTAGTTATTATGAGATTAGAGCATTTCAAATTTGCTTGACTAATTTCTGCATTTGATTCGGAGGTCAGCTGACTCTCACCTCCATATTTTTCCATTCACCTTTAAATACTGGATTCTGGGCCTTTAAGACAATGTATTATAGCAGAGATAGCAAGATCTTTACAGTTCGCTTTTTGAGCATTACAAATATTCTGAAAATGCTTCATATTTTTACTGTTGAACGTTCAATAGTGGACAACAAATCTTTAAACATATTTGAATAAAGAGCGTTGAGTTGAAATGGAAACAACACTACAGGAGTTTTGTATAGGTGCAGGCATCAGATAAAGCATAGCATGAAGTGGCTACATGGACGGTAATGACTTGGTAAGGTTCCAAAATCGTTTCAATACAAAGTATTTAACGTCGGTAGTACACAGTTGACATTCATGTGAGACATTCAACTGACTCAGCACTTCATCATCATCAGCTATATCCAGAAAACATTATCTTCTATAGCTTTTAACATGCTTAAAATCAGGATGGTTTCGAATAGGAACAACCGTTTTCCCAAATCTCGAGATCTGCCATGGAAATAAAGCATGACTGATCTTAAGTGCAATATCTTTAATAGATTTTTTTGTTGATTTATAAGTGGCAGATTTCACATGAAGTATAGTTTGTTTTGGTGTCATAAGTTAAAACTTTCTAGATTAAAGCCTTTTGGAATGCACGAGAAGCTATTAATGTCCTAACATTTGTTTTACACTGTTAATAAGACGATCAGTTACATTTGCCAGTATTCTTCAGAGGCTGTGACAAAGAAACTGCACGGGTAACAGTCATTGCCTATGCTCTAGAGTACTCTTCCAAGCAAACGTTTCATTTTAAAGCTACCAATAATAAGTGATTAAATACAATGAAATAAAAATAAATGAATTTTATTTAAGCAAACTCAAGAAAGACACAAAACAACTAGTAACTGAATACCCAAAGAAAAGAAAGGACATCTACTACAAAAACATTGAAAAAAAAGGCATTCACAGATTGAACTGCTAGCTGTCAAAGATGGAGAGATTGACAGATAGGTAGAACATATGGTGATATTATTAACTGATATAAATGCCAATATTTTGTCCGGTTTTGTAGCTTAAGAGCCACATACGAAGTATTGTTACTAATAAAGAGATGTGGAGAATTAGAATAGATAAATTTATGACCTATGCGTATAAAAAGATGATAAGAATTGAATAATTACAGAATAGCTAAAGCATCAAAGTTAAAAGTAAAATCCAACAAAAAACTGGGTTGCAACCTTTGATAAATTCTTTCTAGAATTATTAAAACATAGAAGTAATTTGTATACCACTTTACATTTTACGTTATAGTTAGGATTTAAAAAATAAAGAATCTTTATTTATAAGCAAAAGTACATATCATTTCTTCTAATCATAAATATTGAGGATTTGTGAGTAAATAATAAATACTGTATTAAAGTAGTACATTGTTGATCTAAAATTAGAATATTGGTCTTAATTCAAACATAATTTAAATGGGAAATAACGGTGATATATAAGTAATATTAAGAACCATCGTTTGGAAATGACCTTTAACGAGATCTACAGATAGTTAATTGCACCTTATATGAAATACTTTCTTTAACTAATGAAATGGAGTGTCATTGTACATGCAAAACATTAAGGATGACTAATTGATATAGAGTCAAATGATATAAGTTTCGAAGAAGGGATCTTTTAATGTTCTCCACGGAAGTATAGTACAGCAATGCTTTCCCAAATCCCAAGTGAAGGTTGGCTACGAAACAGAACCCTCTGATCCAGAAAGTCATAGCACTGAAGCGGGGTATACCTTCTATTATTCTTAACAAGATAATAAATAAGAATTTGAAGCTTACGAAGGCTCGCAAGCCAAAAGCATCAACAATATCTCGAAACAAACTGTAATTTTCATTAGAAAGATTGCCAAAGAAGAAATTGGGATCATAACATTCTCAACTGACAATATGCAGGTCAGATCCTCTAATGTAGCTTCAGTCGACATTTGTTTCTTTGAAGTGAACTTGAAACCCGAAAGCGACACCATATACGATAGAAAATCTGTGTAAAGTGTCAAGATGTGAGGTCAAGCATTGACGTCAACGTTCTTCGGCAAAACCCTTAACAGTGAAAACTGCAGTGTCGATAATAAT
This sequence comes from Limulus polyphemus, assembly GCF_000517525.1. Classification (NCBI taxonomy): domain Eukaryota; kingdom Metazoa; phylum Arthropoda; class Merostomata; order Xiphosura; family Limulidae; genus Limulus; species Limulus polyphemus. The sequence goes on along the minus strand of NW_013665641.1, from coordinate 347,737 downwards.
ACTTAATCATCAATATCAGAGTGGGGGAAGTAGTTCGAAGTACCTCACAGAACATGAACCAACTTTCTTATAAAGCATAATTAGTTCTAAGTATTACACATGCATATCAGTTTTAACCTATTACGGCCTACTAAGAACACAACCAGCTTTCATGACTTGAGCACATTGTTCCAAGTATATCTCGAAAACTACAATGCTTTAAACCTTTCGAATGTGTATAATATTATTCCACATATTTATACAAATATATATATATTTTTCTTGCATTGTTTCAGGAGTATTAACCTAAACGTTGCACAGAAAGATACTGGGTGGAATCCCGCAAGAAGTGCTTGTACAGACTTCGCCTTACATTAAACCAAACAAAACTATTTTTGTGATTTAAAACTCTGATTAAAGAAAATTCTTAGGAATGCTAACTTCTCCATTAGTCTTAGATTCGATGTTTACACTCCAAGTTTTAAAAAATTCCATTAAAACATTTTTTTTTTGCTGTATACGTGTTTTGAATGGAAAGGATACAAGAATTTTGAAATTTTGTACAACCTTTTAGTCTTTTACACTTAACATAGAGTCAGTAAACTCTATATGTAGAGATTACTGCAGTTGGAAGTTATATATTCCTGACTGTTGGTATGAAGTTTGTTTATCATAATATCATGGTCATGTTAAGATAGGCAGCAATATAGTCTAACTAAGACATAGGACTTTTGTATAAGAAAAACCAAGTTAAGCAAAACATGTCGAATTGACCGACCTCGTAACCATTTTGTACTCGTGCATTTTACAGTCTAACATTAAATTTTAATATTGAAAGTCATTTAGGAATGATCTATGTATAGCTGTATCATCCCTATATTCTTGTTTGCATTCTTTTTGGCATTGCCGTCCCTATATCATTTTACATTGACAAAATGTTTTTTACTACTTGTATAACAAGATTATCATAAGTTAAACATTTTGGCTATGCTAATCTCGAACAATCAGAAAGTAAAACGTTCCACAGCATATTGTTTGCTCTCATGTATCTAGGAAGAAAATTTTTGTTCTTGTGTATCCAGATAAAAAAATGAAAAACATTTTTTGAAATATTGCTCACAAGCAAAGAAGTAAGAGTAAGTAATTCGGTGGAAGGCTAAGTAATAGAGTTTTGGGGTATTTTTCAGGATTTCTTTTTTTTATCGTTTTGAAGCTTTAAATACTATAATTCTGTTTTGTATTATTATTCTATAATTCTGTTTCACATTGTTATTTTTTCACCTTATTTTCCTTACGTAAGCGGCTTTGATATCATGAAACTTGCCCAATCTACTTGAGGGGAATTGTCATCTTAACTCTTTTTGGAAAAATAAGCCTTTAGATTTTCATGGGATTAGTGCAGGAACTTTTATCTCGGTGATTCCAAATGAAAAAAAGGAGTATATATACGCAAAATTTGTTTGTCACATATCACATGCCACGGTGACATAGATATTTACATCCTAATTTGAGTTGATCATAGATATGTTTAACGGCCAACTAACATATAAGCTTATTTCTAGAACGTCAATATCCAAGTCAAACGCATTAGTTTTTACTTAGAAATCACTCGGTGGTAGTCAGTTAAGAGCCTAATTCTTGCTTTAACTGTCTTTTGTAGCGTCATTGCGGTGAAGAAGTTGGGTTATGTATGTCTCAAATGGATCTCCAGCTTTATTGTTCACAATAGTTATTTTTTGCATATAGTTTCATGGCAACAAAATTTTATGTGACTGTACGAGTTGTTTGGTTGTCATTCGCTAAAAGCAATAAATAAAATCACATTTCTTGTAAAAGGTGAATTTTATTTCAACATACTGATAAAGAATACAAGATAATAAGTTCCACTGTACACGGAATTCTAATTCTAGAAATAAGTTTCTTGTCTGCGGTATTGTAGGAAAACTGGAATTATTTGATTGTTCATTGTCTGTAAACATTCTTCGTTGTCTACTGACGTTAGTATTTACAGTAAATGTATTTTTTATAATAATTCTCAAGTTAAAAATATTGAGGTTAATCATCACAAACAAGTTTGAAAAGTAACAAACAATTACTTGCTACAGTATTCCTGATAATTTGAGATGTCAGATTGATTGATATCTAATAAGAAGAATAAAAGTTGTAATAAATGAACCAGCTCAGCATAATTCCCTATGAAGGAAGCGACACGTATGTCGAAACTGTTTTTTAATTGTTAGTGGTGTTTGTAAACTGATCTATTTCATAACTTTGTTATTACGAAGACATTGATGTATATTTATGATTAACATGCCGAGCTGTGAATTCGAGAGTTCTGTTTTTCTAGAAAATACGTTCACTCTGACCTGGGTATATAGAACAATAAACTACATCCTTTGAAAAAAAAAAGAACAGGAAACCACTCAACTATTATTTCTCATGACAGGTACAGTGGCTGTGTCCACCTATTTTCAGTTTCTCGAGCGATTTAAGAAATATTGCAAAGATATTTTACATAAAACTTAAGAAAACCGCCAACAGTAACTTCCATTAAACTTTCTCTGAGAGAAGAAATTGGTCGAAGCACTTAAAGGAAAATTTATAATCTTGCTATCGAAGTATATTCTTCTATTGGCTATCTGGAAGAAACAAGTGAAAGATTATCAGTAAGCCAGGAATATATACACACAAACTTATCAGTAAGCCAGGAATATATACACACAAACTTATCAGTAAGCCAGGAATATATACACACAAACTTATCAGTAAGTCAGGAATATATACACACAAACTTACCAGTAAGCCAGGAATATATACACACAAACTTATCAGTAAGCCAAGAATATATACACACAAACTTATTTTCATAAATAAGAACTTTTAATTTTATTGGTATTAAGTTTTTTTGTTTGTTTTTTATTCCGTTTTGATTGTTTGTTTGTTTGTTTTGAATTTCGCTCAAAGCTACACGAGGGCTATCTGTGCTAGCTGTCCTTAATTTAGCAGTGTAAGACTAGAGGGAAGGCAGCTAGTCATATCCACCCACCGCCAACTCTAGGAATACTCTCTTACCAACGAATAGTGGGATTGACCGTCACATTTGAGAAAAAAAACAATGTTACTTAGGTTAAAGAAAATATAGTTTTAACTGACATTTTTAGACACCTCAATCTCATTAAATTATTAAAAGCCATCAAAAGCAACAATATTATTGAAAGAACCGTCCTCAACTTAATATTTCAACAATGCCATTCACTTCTATGTGTTAGTTAAACTAGAAATAAATTTAATACTCTTAATACCTTAGAAATGGATTTATTAGCGAAAATATGCCGATTGTGGTACAACTATAATTGTTGATTGATGGTATAAATATTTTAGGATTATTCATTTATATTACGTACAAGTTATTCTTCAAAGAAGTCTGTTTATGCCAAAAAGGTTTCCTAAATTTGTATCAAGTATATGCAAAGGAAACAAAAGTAACTATGTTAATAAATGAAGAATTTAAATGAAAAGTGTTAAAGAGATGAGGAGCAAAACTAACAAATTGGTTTTCGAAATCAGATTCTTGTTTTTTATACTAAAATAAAAACTTAATACAGATATATTTTACTTGAGAATCAAATGGAAAATTATTATTTTTCACTCTCGTTGAGTTCGGTATCTTTGGGAAACCTACTTAAACGGGAAAGTAGCTACTGTGTATTAATAAAATATTGCAACGTGGAGAATGATATGTTTATTTGCTATTGTTTATATACATTAAATATAAATACATGAAAACAAACATATTATCTTCAACGTCCATTTGTTTCAATTTGCGACAATTTACTATATTTCACAGTACTAATAGTTTGTTTGTTTGTTTGTTTTGAATTTCGCGCAAAGCTACACGAGGGCTATCTGCGCTAGCCGTCCCTAATTTAGCAGTGTAAGACTAGAGGGAAGGCAGCTAGTCGTCACCACCCACCGCCAACTCTTGGGCTACTCTTTTACCAACGAATAGTGAGATTGACCGTCACATTATACCACC
>NW_013665641.1:336481-342767 GCF_000517525.1 Limulus polyphemus | reverse complement strand
TACAGTCTTATGAAAATATGTACATGAAAATTAACACACTTTCGTTATTTAGAAAATGTACAATCAGTCATCTTCTAACTGGTCAAAAATAGAATTATAGAATTATCAGATATAAATTCTTCCCAAAGTATTTTAACGTGAGCAGTAATACATTTTTTGTTTCTTTTTCAAACACTTGGAACGTAACTTTAAGATATTTTCGTTTGAAAATATTTGGAATTTCATTATTATTTTTATCGAAAATAAATCATTACTGTAGATATTTTTCGTGTGGTTGCAATTTTCAGAACTGACATGACGCAAAAGCTAATGATCATATATATGTTTGCGATGAGTTGTTCTTATAGTGATAAAAGAGTTTCCATAAAACATTTAAGAATTTCTATCTGACTGGGTTTAAAATAGTTTTCAGACTATTGCTCGGTTCAAAACTTGACCTCAGAGATTGATACAAACTGAGGAAAGCAAGAGAATGATTATCACACGTACAAATACAGTTGTAGTATTATCAAGTGTTTAGAACCAGTTTAATATTTTATCCGAGATATTCACATTACATGTTCTTTAATTTACTTTTAAAACGATGGCTGAGAGCATCTATATGACATTTGGTCAAGCAGTTTTAAATAGACTAACTTTGTTTTAAGTATTTCTTGATTTTTTGCTAAGAATTCTCTTTGTGTCAAGTGTAGTCATTAATGATTTTCTCTCGCTTTTTATTTTTGTATTAATGCATACTGCAAAAGCGAATGTGAAATTCTTATGAAGTTGGTGTAAAGAACATGAGTTGAGTTTGAACGAGGTGAAAAAACTGCTGACCTTTGACTAGTATCTAAAGGATTAGAGTATTACAGCATTCTACGTCGTTAGGAAATTATTAGAGAAAGTGTCCACTTTTCTTATTCAGCGGTATGGAACCCTATTATTATGAAATGTTATAATCAAAACAGGTGTACAAGGTCCGAAAGAAAGAAACGTTTACAGAATAAGTTTGAGAAATATATATAAAAGACAGAAGTTCAACGAAAAGATAGGAAAAAAGACATAAGAGAAAAATAATAGATAGAGAAAGAGGCAAGGGAAGAAGTAATATGCTGCCAGTAAGAAACAAAACCTAGTTCTAAATCTGTGTTGTTTATTATAGTAATAAACAGCAATTTGTTATTTATAAAACTATGAGTGAATTCCTTATAGGAATAAATACAACCTTAATAAAGTTGAAAGGAAAGCGAAGCGATTGTAACAAAGTGGTGTTAAAACGGTCTAGAATGAGTTGAAAATTGTTTCCATTTAGAGATTTAAGACACAGATGATAAAGATGACCCTTTAAAACATTTTGTCCTGGATTTAAAGAAATAGTAATTTTGTTTCAATAAATGGTTTTACGAAAGAGAAAAATTATTATACCTTTACCCACATATCAGTTAGCTTTATTTTTAAATATTTAAGTCATATTGTCAAAACAAATCCAAGAACCTTTTGAAGAAAGCAGTCCTATCTATACAATGAACAGAGTAAACTTGAAGAACTCACGATTTTCCCGTCCGCTTACTTGATATTAGGTAGACTGTATTTGTTGCAGCTTTGTTAACACAGTCTCAACTTTCACAAACATCAAAACCTCTACCTGAAACCTTCAGATTGGGTTTTAACTGCACGTCAGACGGAGAGTACTACTAACTGTTTATCAAAAATATCTTTAATTATTACTCGTACTCTAAACTGAGATTTAAACCCTTAAATGCAGTACATAATAAAAATATACATAATATCTGGCGCAGAATAAAGGTTTCTGTTTCTTACTATCATCTCCACAGGGTAATGTATATTCTGACAAGAAGATTTCTTTCTGGTGGTTAGCATTATCTGCATAATGATTAAGCGTTCAGAATTCACTCAGAGTTTGTGAGGAGCTTGAGTGATTCATTACCGGAGACGAAGCTTTTGTCCCTTTCCTGTTAAAGTACGTTAAAAAGTCATTACTCACTCATGGCACATGTCTAATGTGAAACTAACAATGAAGAAACTCTCTGTTATGTAATTTATGTTAATAAACTTGAATAAGTGAGGTAATTCCTATTTCTAAAAACAAATGATGTATAAAACTTTCAACTTTCTAGCTTCTATGTATTCTATATTCTTACTCCATGTTATATCTGTACAGTCTTGGCCAAAGTGTTTGCATATTTTGTAACAGATAAGATCATTATTATTATGATGGAATACAAATAAACTTAGCGCTTTCAAACTGAAAAATGCATGTTATATTAAACATTGGCATATGTAACTCGTATAATGATACAGGTTCTCTGGACATCATAAACGATTTACTAGAACAACAAATAATTTTATCAGACACCTGTAGAAAGATGTGTAATTCAGCATTTCACCTATCACAACAAAACCTTACCAAAACATATATAATAACAAAAGATAACGTCAAGTTATTATAAATAGCATCTGTAACCTTATATCAGTTAATATTAAACATTCAGTACTTGATTGATCCTCCTTATACTCTAATAACCTCTGCAAGTCAACGTGGCATGCTGTCGATGATGTTATTGATATACTCCACCGTTATTTCATCTCAACTTGCCACTAAAACACGCTGTAACTCAGCTACAGTATCTGGTTTATGATCGTGGTTAGCAATTTTCCGACTCAGTTCTGCCCAACAGTTCTCAATGAAATTAAAATCTGGAGCCTTGATGGCCATGGCAATCTTGTAACGTCCTCCTGGTTGAGATATTCCTGTACAATATGTGCACTGTGGGCAGTGGCATTGTCATCATTAGAACACAAAGTAATTGCCAAACCTTGTCCTAACATATGGCCAAAATATCCTCTTTATGTGATGCCTGTAGGAGGCGCCATTGACGTTTTCCTGGAGAAAAAGAACTGTTTTTCCACCATAAGGGTGTATTGCACCACCTCCTGTGCGTTCACTGCGGGAAAGACAGTCTTCCCTTCTCTGTTCCGTCGAAAAACAACTAACTCGAATCCTACTACCAGCTTTAACAAGCCGGAAACATAACTCATCTGAAAAGATGACGTCCCAGCGTCCTAACTGTAAGTTGGCATGCTGTTTTGCCCAAGTAACACGGTAACGGCGGTGAATTGCGGTTAATATCGGTTTGCTGATAGCCCGTTTTACAAAATATCCTTGTTTGGTCGGTCTCTTATTCACTGTTCTTCTGGATGCCCTGAAATAAATGTATTCATGTCATTCCTGTCATAAGGTGTTGCAAGACTTCTTTCAACCTTGACGTGTTAACCTGATCAACAAATGGTCATCTCAGGCTGGAGTTTTTCGGCGTCTACCAGTAGACTTTCCTGGGTCAGCGTTTTATGTAGTCCGATGACGTTTCAGGATTCTGGATACAGCACACTGGTCATACTCTACTGTTCTGGCAATGTCCGTTTGCTTCACACCATTTCTGAGTGGTCAAACAATTTGACGTCCTATAACTTCTGGGAAGCGACGAGGCATGACTCTACACCAAGTACAAAAAAATTCTCTGAACAAAGCGTTAATCTGTTCAAAAACATTATACCAAAAGCACACCCCTTTATACAAAATAGGTATGTATGTATGTTTTGACGAATAAATGCTCAAAACAATTTATACAGACCAGAATAACAACTCGTACAACTATTTACAAGTAACGTTGTATTCCTTTTAATTGTAAATAGGTGTTTTACCCAAGTGTCGTTTTTAAACTCGTGCATGTTTGTCGGATCATACACTACCTTCTTTGTTACTATTCGGGCATTTACTCAATAACTACTCCATGAATGTACACAATAACATCAATATAGAACAGTGTGCAAACAGTTTGACCAAGACGGTACTTTGTTGATGGCTGCCTTATTATTTGAACTATATTAATGGCTAACATACAACGAAAACCACTTAAAATAAACGTTTCAAAGTACCTGCTCTCCTCCCATAACTACAAAGCCTTCTTAACTGGTTAATCAGAACTAGCGTTGTATTCCATAATATTGCCTTGTTACAAATAAAGCACCAAAATGTAAAACGCATCAAAAATAACATTTACAATAGGAAAATAGCATGCCATAAAGAATAAATGATGGTTGGGAGGATTTTATAAGATCAACACATTTCGTTGCTCCAACAGACTGGTATTGTGAATGTCATTTTCTATATAAAACCATTTTGTATGCATGGGGGAGGGGGGGGTAAGGTAAGTTATGTTAGGTTGTCTATATAATTCTACATTAGATCACCCTTCCTACCTGTGTTTTTTCAACGGTTGATATCCTTATGTGAACTTTTGCGTCAAGTGAAAGAATTTTAATAGCATCACTGTTTTTTTTTAATTTAACTTTATGTTTTACAGATTATTAGCGTGTTATTAGAAGTTTTATACAAATTTCTGACTAGGAGCCGATGAAAGTACAAAATTTATGTGTAAAATAATTCTACTTGAAATATAAAAATATTGTCGTTAAACATTTGATCTGATTATTGAGGTTTGCAAAGTTATGATATAACTTAGTTTTATTAAAGAGATCGTGTTATTTTGAGTTTGTTTCCATTTCGATTTTATTTTAACCTTAATTAAACATTTCTTGAAATAATTCAGTTAACAGACTTTTAACACGTTTCCACCATTTTGCTTAAATAGTTTTGAAAAAGAAACTGTCTGTTCAAAAACAATATTTCATTTTTGTGTTCCAACAATAACTATGCGACAACAACTCGAGGTATCACAATAAAATTGGATAGCATACATTTCCAAAACTAAAAAAAAAGATTTACAATTATACAAGACGTAAAATAACAGCATCTGACGTGATTCCAGTCCTAATTTGAAGATAAGTTGTGTTTAGTTAAGAATGAGTGTTTGTATGGACGATAATAGAGGATGGTGTAATTCTCGGTGTAGTAAAAAAGGAAAAGGAAATGTACTACGAAAAAGGAAATGTACTACGTACCTTTAAACATTAAAAATCTACATGTTTATTACCTTTTAAATCCCCAAGTTTCTCGTTATCAAATTCAAAATTCAAGACGACCCATGGAGTTCTTTTAGAAATGAACGCAATGTATTACCGGTGTAGCGGTATGTACATGTCTGTTTTATGTCTGTACTATGAAGCACAAAATGGTCTATAATTTGTAATAATTTTTTTGTATAAAAATTAGGCCATTTTGTTAGATTAAAATAAAATTTTAAAACTAAGATTTTGTTTTTAAAAGTTCATCAAATTCTTCAAAAATGTAGCGTAGTAAACTATTAATCAATTTGCAAAGTTTCATTGTAAATGTAAATATTTATCAGATTCATTCATGCAATTTAATGAAGAAGTAATAGTTTTTAGGAAATATTTTCATGGTACATAACGTGTCCCTTATTTTTCCCCACGGATTTCAGTGTTATCTTTGAGCACCCCCAAACGTAAATTAACTACTTTGAAAAGGGAATAGCAGACGATAAAAACAATACCAGTTCAATGACTTTCAGACGTGTACTAATAAACTAATGGGCCAATTTTGACAAGAAATGCGGAAAATCGCCATTTTACTTAAGATAAGTAATAAAAGTCAGTACGTAGCAACGGATAATGCATTCTTAATAAAAATTCATCATAATCATTTTCACTGATAGTTGACAGATGAAACGTTCTAACCTTTGACCGATGTCGTAACGTCACATGGTAGTAAATTAACCAATAACGAATTACCCCTGTAATTATTTACACCGGTAATACCTGCAAGACGATACGACCGGGAAATCACCGAGCTTCGTGTTATAAATAGTAAGATGGATGTTTTACAACAAATTGGTAAAACAGAAATATAAACTTGAACTCATGAACTGTTAGGTAAAGTAAATCTACAGACTCTTATATGATTCAAGTTTATTCTAATAATGGTCAAACATTAGAATTTTTGATGAAAACAGCGCTGAACTAACAAGACTAACGCGCTGTGTAACTCGCTTTATATTGTTCAACGAACATGTGAATCGGTAATCTATAAGGTTGATGTAGTCAAGAAAACGACCAATAAACAGTTATTGAGTGGTTATGAAGGCAACAAATTATCTATCACCTGAAATCATCAGTCAATAATTGTTTAATTCTACCCCTTTTCTGTTTACAGTTTTACTATAATCTGGTTAATTAGTGCTGTCACATAGTATATTTATCTTACATCCCCGGGCCTCTATGTAAATATCAAAGTTCAACATTTCATTGGACATTATCATCTCAAAATTATAGCGTATGTGACGGATTTACTATCATATATCTG
>NW_013665641.1:325928-335569 GCF_000517525.1 Limulus polyphemus | reverse complement strand
AAGTTTATGTGTTTTAATAAACGTGGCTTCCAAAACATAGAGATGAAAGGTTGACAGGCCATTTGCAATAATTTTAAACCTGCTATCTGTGTAGTTGTCAGCACAAGTCGGGTTCACTAGTAAATGCTGGCCAATCGCTGATTCACATTTTGGTGGTAGAACTTTTGAAATTTCGAGAAATTCTCCTCACGCCTATAAATATAACCAACGCGACGCGCCAAAAGATAGTATATTTTATTGATTTGCTACAGTTGGTGTGCTATAAACTTCGGAAGCTATAACTGTGATTGTTATAAAGCTCGTTAATCGGGAACTTCAGATATTTCACCAAGAACGTTAATAGATTTTGCATATTACAAACCATTTAAATCGGATTCAAATCGGACATTAGTATTTTTACGAAAATATTATATAACTTCATCAGTTGACAACTCGGCGTACGAACCGGCGAAGAACGAAGAACAGAGCTAGCTAGCTCCCTGTTAAGTTTGTTTGTTTGTTTTTGAATTTCGCGCAAAGCTACACGAGGGCTATCTGCGCTAGCCGTCCCTAATTTAGCAGTGTAAGACTAGAGGGAAGGCAGCTAGTCATCACCACCCACCGCCAACTCTTGGGCTACTATTTTACCAACGAATAGTGGGATTGACCGTAACATTATACCACCCCCACAGCTGAAAGGGCGAGCATGTTTGGTGTGATGGGGATTTGAACCCGCGACCCTCAGATTGCGAGTCGAGCGCCCTAACCACCTAGCAATGCCGGGCACCCCTGTTAAGTGAAATGTACCTACGTCAACTCGAAATTAATTCGCTCAGCGTGAACCCTCGATAAGATATCAAGATGTTCCAGACCAGATAGAGAACTCAGTATTGTTTGTAATTTGTAAAACCTTTGTACATAGATCATTATCTGTAATAACTGATATTGTCAATTGTGTTATTGTTTGTATATTAAAATATATTTGTATTAAAAGAAAAACTGTTGGCAAGTGTCATAAATTGGATGCACATTGACATTTATTTAATTTCTAAGTCTAAATTATCACTTAACTCAGTTTTAGGCTATTCGAAATTATGTAACGTTACATAATAAATTGGGGACATGTCCGGGAAAAATTGTGATACGCAACACGTATTAAACTATTAATCAATTTGCAATCTTTTATTGTAAATGTAAATTATTGTTAGTTTTATTCATGTAATTTGATGAAGAAGTAGTAGTTTTTTGTAAATATTTTTGTGGTACAAAAAGTATAACACCTCTCCAACTTTTCATATCATTACACTATTTTCGATATTGCTAATTGGACATTATTATCTCATTTTAATAACCAATAAGATGTATAAGTTGTTTAATTTCCAAAATATTACAACCCATCATCATGTCATTATACCAATAAATGTGTAGAGTACGCAGATGTCTAGCTTCAGCACAAAATATGCCTGGAATGCCAACGAGATTTCTGACGTTGTTTTTAAATTAGGCCTAAAATTATCAGGGTGTTTTTACTGTGCTGAAAAATTGTTCTCTGCAAATTTCTATTACCAAAGCGACTCTGCAGCTCTTCATTTGTGAGTAACTGAAATCTTACGCCATAAGATATGTTTATATTCATTTTACAGGTTTGAATGGATTCTTTGTAATTAAGCCTAAATAAATTCGCAAGTTTGCACTATGCTGCAAAAAAACTGTCGTCTGCAAACTTCTGCTACGCAACATTGCCTTCTTTCAAGGCAACATTGAAAAATGCTTTATACGACGTGATGCACTTTCGGCCAGTCATGGCAGAGAATTCATGCTAGAGGGTAGAATGATGATGAATCTGCATAAGACTCTACAAGTTGAAAACATCACACATTTATTATGAATTACATTGCAAGTCATAGATATGAGCCAACATAGAACTTGTATCTATTACGAATTGATAACTTTGGGGTCTTAGAATGTTTATTAACAATATTCTTCATTTCGCTGTGAGTAAAATCGGGAATTATTTTCAAACTACCAGTTAAATTCGGGTATCACAACACTTCGAGAGGCTTGTTTACAACAGAAAGTCTATTTTCAAATTGTCCGTTTACAGCTCCACCGTTAATATAATCAAACCCTATTAACGATACTAAAACATTGATTTAGAGTTCGATTAACTGAACTGAATATTAGTCTCGAGGTTTTGATTTATTTTCCTCACTTTTACTTAAGCCATTAGATTTAGTTTTATTACGAATCTTATTTTCACAAAAATATTTTGATTATTATTCTGGAGAGTACAGTACTGGTTACTTTAAATTGATGAGTAGCATTGAGATTGTACAAGCGCCATCACAAAAAACTAATGTAGATATATGAATTGAATTAAAGAGTGCGTCAAACATTTAACCAAATTTAAATTTTTCGGAAGCTTTCCTTTTTTGCTGTAAGCCATTTCTGAAAAAAAAAACACAACATACAATCTAACTGTTGTGAAACTTAGCGGTGAAATATAAGTTATAAATGTGGAGAGTATTTCTAGTACACTCGTGTTTCAGAGAAATAGTCACAGTCTATAGGAACAATAGGAGGATGAGTTCTTAAGTCTTAGAATTCTTTTTTTCCACTACAAATGGTGTTCTTTGTGGTGGCCTTAGTTATAGTCTGTTATTTTACAGGACAATTTCCACAGCAGGAGGTTTTGCGCAACACTGCATGCAATGCTGTCCTCCCTCTTTATATGCTTTCCAAAGTACACCAACCATGCGTGAATTACAAGTCCCAAAGGCCTGTTTGAACAACCCAAAGGCACAGAAGTCCATGGTAGATATCTGCGAACGGCATAACACGAATTCCCGTTTCTACCCGCATGTAATGAAGGAATTGGCATATAGACTTGGGAGTGTAGCTAGTTGCTTTCTCTGGATAAAACCATATCTTAATGGCATCCTGTCTGAATAGATATGGCATTTTCTTGCGATATAATAGTGTCAGCACTATTGCCCAATAGTATATAGTCTATATTAACTTTTAACTGTACTCTTCAGATATTTTAGTTACCATTATAACTGTAACCTGCAACCACCACGGGCATGATAACTGGATATAAATTCGTATCCTAGATCGTGAACAACACTTATACAGCTCATTTTAGAAGCCGTTGATTTGTACCTAAAATCTAATAAATATTCTTAGCTTTAAAGCCAACTTCTAAAATGGGGTGTTTTTTATCACCAAGATATACAGGAAATGTTTATATGAATAAAAACGTTTTATTTACAAAAATAGAAATTAAAGTGTACAATAAAACAGTTTGAGCCAAGATATGAAGTATGTATGCTATTGTACGAATACTTAATCTGAAAATACTACCAATTTGTATTTTTACGTTTCCTTAAGAAATCTGTGATTAAATAAACAAGACATCCCATTTCATTAGAAAATGATAAAGAGACGTTCAAGGTTTTGATTAAACTGTTTTAGGTGTATCAAGTTCCAGAAAAGACAAGTAGAGCACTTTTTGAAAGTTATCTTGTTGGTAAACAGCACACTTATTATTTTTCTTAGGACAATGACAGTTTAGAATTTTTCATACTGACACGTTAAGTGCCAAAATATCATTTTTGTGGGTAGGACTGGCGGAGAGGATTACATGGTTTTTGAATTTCTCGTAAAGCTACTCAAGGGGTATCTGTCCCTAATTTTGAAGTGACAGACTAGAGGGAAAGCAGTCAATACCATCCACCCACTAACAACTCTACTCAAATAGTGGGATTTGACCGTAACCTTTATAACTCATTCATTGCTCTAAAGTGTGGAGAGAGGATTTATTTTGGCGGTAACGGGATGCAAACCAGATAACCTCGAACATATAGTGCGGCTCGGTAGCTACTGGGCCACGCTTTGTCCGAGAAAATTTTTGAACTCTAACTTAAGCTCTTCCCAGATCTTAAACCGAGATCTTAAACATTCTGTGATGTATAACTTCGTTATATTAGAACAATACAATATCACATATACTAGATTTATTATTCGTCACCAAATTTGCATGTTAATTTGTGCAAGTTTCTGAACATTTATTACATACTTAGAATTACACCTAGAACACTTGCATTCATATGTCATCTAACATGTTTTTAAGTATTAATTTTCTGATATATCTACCCCGCCCCACTGGCTCAACTGTAAGCACCCAGGCTTTTAAAGCTAAAAATATGGGTTCGATACTGGCGGTTGGCATAGGGCAAATAACTCATTGTGCAATTTTGCACTTAAGTACAAACAAACAAATCTTATGCCTGAAAAACTGTGTATTCTATTTTAAGGTTTAAAAACTATTTTAAGTCAATTTGTAGATTACTTTCCGAAAAACTTACATAAATTAATTTAGTAGACGCTTGGTTGTATATGGTAACATTATACTTATTGTTTGTTTTGGAGCATTTAATTTTATTTCTTTAAAAATGTTGATGTTATATAAATAATGTCAATTATCAAACTATTTGGAAAGTTATTTTTGTTCGGAAACATCTTAATATCCTTTAACCCCCTTCCATCTCAGGTTTCCTTTTTTTCTTAAATGAGCTGAAAAAGGCAATTCTTTTTTTTATTTTACTTTTACAATGCATGATTACATGCTGATAAATTTGGGCAAAAACTGAAAATGTAGCGAGAAATGAGCAAATATTTTTGAAACATGGAGGGCGCCAGAGTTATCTCGGACAAATCACGGAAGGAAATGTCCATAGATGCTATCTTTTTTATAAGCCGAATGAATTAACATTAAACCAAATTTACTTTAAATATATATATGAAATACAAACGTTAAAATTAAACTGTCAGACTGTAAATTTGATTATGATACATTTCACATTAAAAACAACCATATATTAGTGCATCAAAAAAGCGATTTAATGTTCTGTAGTACATTTTATGTTTTTGTGTTGATTATTGAGATATTTTAAAAACTGGCTTATACGAAGAGATTCAGTGAAGATGACATAATGTATCATCAACATATCTTCGATAATATGTAAGCTTAAAGCTCAATAGACAATTTTTCAACCATTGTTTTTCATAATGCCAAATGAAAATAATAGCAAGTGATGGCGTTAACCTTGATCCCATTGCGATTCATCAATTTGGTCATATGTGTTATTCTTAAATATGAAACAGAGATCGTTAGTGGCAAATCTTAATAAATTATGGAAACTAACTTGTAGAAATCTCACATCTTCATTTTGGTATAATAACTTAATTTTTATTTTTAAAGTATCTTCCAAATGGTTATTAATGTACAAAGGTTTTACATCGGAGCTTTTACAGTACACATTTTTATCTAACTAAATTTTCATCTCATTCAAGTTTGAAAACTATTTTTAATAGTATATTCACTACAAGTCTAATGTTTCAAAACTCAACAAAAACACCATTTTACTCATTATTATATATGTATCTATGTTAAAAGAATTATTGGTCTTACCGAACAATCTTCTTTGTACGGATCCCCAAAAACATTTAAGATGATATATGAATTTAGATGTCCTACGTGTAATTCTTGGTATATAAATTCGACCACTAGGTGGTTAGAAACACGCATTGAAAGGACATACAAACTTAATGACGAATTATAAACCAAATATCGAGATTACGCGCTTGGCGAATGTGACGTAGTCCTATATCACAGTGCGGTATTTTCTGGTTGTCAGATTTCCATCAAAAGCAGTCCGTTAGGGCCCTATGATTGAAGGTTCGAAGGACACCAATTTATGAAGTGTGTGTCTGTTTATCTCTCCGATCTCTAATTGGGTATCAAGAATAAAGAGTCGAATTAGGAAAAGCTCACAAGAACAATCTTTATTTACAAGTAACAACAAAAATACAGTCGCAAATTAAACAATAAAATAAAGGCAAGTGTGTGTCTGTTCTGACTGTTTTGGAGTGGCGAGAAATATAAATGAAGTAAAACCTTGGTGAAAGCTCTCTCACCAGTCCAGTGTGTGTGTCCGCCCCACATAAGGTAAACTACAACTAAGTGAAACTACAAAATGAAAATGAACCCAAAATTAAAACAACATTTTAAAATATGAAATGCTAAGATCGGATCTATACTATAAATATTTCAACTTTTACAAAAAATCTCTAATGCACGTCCAAACTAAACTGAAATAAAATAGAGTAATATAAGATAAGTTTGCTTGGAATTAAGCACAAAGCTACACAATGAGCTATCTACTGTATGCTCTACCCAGAACGAGTATCGAAAGCCGGTTTCTTGCGCTGTAAGTCCGCAGACATACCGCTGTGCCACTGGGGGCCGATTATATATGAACAAAGGTAGTAGAAACATATGGTTCCATTTTGTACTTTAACAGTATGTTATTTTAATGTGATTTTTTTATTATTTTAGCTCTGGATGAAAAGTCACTAATTCTTACGTTTGGAAATCTTTTTAAATACGTACGTTATACCTATAGTGAATTTGGCGAAATGTTTATATGTATAAATATCTTTCTTTGCTGTTTTGTTGTTTTAGCACAAAGCTAAACAGTTGGTTATCTGCGCTTTGTTCATCACGGGGAATCGAACCCCAGATTTTATTGGCCCACCGGGAGAATTTTCTCAGCTTTATGCTTTTTCAGCTTTCTCTTTACGGTCATCTATTTCCAAGTTTCATCTATCTATCTGTTCGTTTGTCAGTTCATCCCTCATATTGTTTATCTGTCCTTCCGAATCTATATCTATCTGTTTTGAACATGACAATAATAATTTTTAACTTGTAAAAACATACTATAGTTTTCATTATACAGAAGTGCAAAACTATTTTCTAGATGACTTTTATTTTTAATTGTTACACGCAAAACGACACAACGGGGTACGTGTGCACTGCCCGATTTTTAGCGTTATGAGCCCTCAGATTTACCGCTGAGCCACAGGTTGGGCTTCTTAAACGAACAATCTTTTAATAGTGCCAATCCTTACAGTTTGGACATACGGTCATCTTTAATATATCATTGTTATCAGTAAAATAATTATAATTTTTCAATGAATTTATTAATGTAATGCAATTCAACGAATATAAAAAACACACTACTTTACTGAACATTTTCTTGTAGGTTCTAAATTCAAAGTAGTGTATATATATATATATATTCTGATTAGCTGTTTTATTAGTTTATTTTTTCGTTATCAATAAAATAATAATAATTTAACAAATCATTTTCTTGCTCATTATGATTTAAAGTAGTGAATATTTGGTCTACAATCTGACATGGTATACATATTTGTTTATCCTATTTCATTATTAGTAAAATAATTATAATTTTTGATGAATTTGTTAATGTAATGTAATTCAATGAACATAAATATGCTATTTTGCTGAAAATTTCCTTGTTTGTTCTAATTCAAAGTAATATATATTAGATAAATAATCTTATTTGTTGCCCCCCCCCCAGTGGCACAGCGATATTTCCGCGGACTTACAACGCTAGAAACCGGGTTTCGATACCCGTGTGGGCAGAGCACAGATAGCTCATTGTGTAGCTTTGTGCTTAGTTCCAAACAAACAAACTGATTTGTTATAAGTGTTTGTTTAATTTTTTGTTTATATTATTTATAGTACTATTTTTGAATACGCCAGTTAAATGTATTGAAAGGTTTTTTCGATTGTTCCTATACTTTTAAACTTTAGTTGTTTTCTTTCTGGTCATAATCTTCCAATTTTCTAGTTTTATTTCAGTGTAAAACAAAGTTTGATTCTAACCTCTACCCCTTTACATTCTTGTTTTCTAGCAAGACTAATACTCTACAAGATTCATTAATATACAACTAGCGTTTGTTTGAAAAATCTTCGATGGAATTTTTATAATTGCATTAATTGTAGACGGTATTTCACCTTTTTATCTTTCGCATTTATCTGTCTGTTTCATCAGTGTCATTTGTCTTTTTCATTTATTTTTCTAGTATTTCACTAATATTGCTTATATATTTTTTTACGCCATGAACATTACTTGAAATTCCAAATCAATTATCCGAAACTTGTTCATGACAAACCTAAGCACTGTGTCTCCTGTCAAACGAAAGGAAATTCAATGTGAATGACAAGACTGCGTTTAGAATTTCTCAAAATACTCGTCTGTAAAGTTTTAAAATATTTATGTGCTGCAGATATATAGTTACAAATAGTTTTTATCTAATTTTCCATTTCATTCATGCGGAAAATCGATTTTTTTTCGGTTTCCTATATTAATTTAATTGAAAGGCATAATTTGTTTTAATAATGGACAAATGTTTTGAACAAAAATGAAAAAAATCAATAAAGTAGCTACAGTAATAACCTAATACTTGTTTTGGCTACAGTACACGAGTTCCAGTATACCATAATATATTTCTTTATGTATGGTGATGGTGACTGTAAAACTAAATCTTAACTTAATTAAATATACTTTTTGAAGTATCAATTCATATGTCTCTTTGGTTATCAACTTCACGCCTTACGTTATCAAGTTATTGTTTAGCAATAATTTTGTCTTGCTATGAAAATACACATCATCACTGGATATATCATACTGATCCATGACATACAGTTAACACATTTTCTAACAATTCAATAATTTCGAAGTGGAATGTCATTTGCATAACTAAATTGTAACTATTACTCTTAAAATAAAAATGTCAAATGTCAAAATAAAACAAGAAAGGTAATAATGAAAAGCTTCGCATTATGGTCGACTCTGTCATCATGATGATGATAAGTTTGCTCTTCCAATGATATCATTGTTATACAAAATAAGTAACTCCCAAGTAGAAGACTGTAAACATGAATTCGGATGATTCGTGGTTGCTATTTCAACAAGTGATTGGATAACTTGGATCTATATGTGCACGTCACATATGTAGACGCTGAGGATAAACACAGATCTTATTGGGCACCTAAATGACCAAAAATATATAAATGAACTTTTTCGCTTTAGTAATATATCCTGTTCCCAATATCCCCATATACATATATATATATTCTTTTTTTCTTACCAGAAACGTCAAATTTCAGATATAAATCAAAGATGTAACTAAGTTTGTAGAAATAAGTATACGTTAATTGATAAAGCTCAAAGTTATTAGTGAATGGACGTCAAAATTATGCCTTATTATAGTGTTCTTTAAGGTTAATCTATGTTTAAGTCCATGCGTGTTATTGTTAAAAAACAACAAATACATATAAGATATAAAAGCATATTTTATTTGATATGAATGAATAGATTTTTGGTATCTTGGTTACCTATAACGTACACAAGAAAAAACTGATATTGTTAAGAAAGATTAAAGATCAGCAAAAACTAAAGTTATCGCCGTTTGGTGTCACGCCGTTTGCTTGAAGATATGCATGAAAAATAACTTTGGAGTTTGTATTTTATCACAATAAAACATGGTACTAAAATGTTTATAAATAGTTTCTAATTAGTTTTTAGATAGACTTTAACGAATGTGATGATATATATATAGAGAACAGTTTAATATGTCCTTATATTGCCGTTAGTCAACATTATATTTAGATGTAAATAGTTTCCAGTGAACTGTTGCATAAAACTGAACAAATCTGCTTACTTGTCTATAAATTGTAAACAAGCAACATGTAATGTTAGCTACGTGTTGTATAAATACGAAGAATGTGT
>NW_013665641.1:318924-325410 GCF_000517525.1 Limulus polyphemus | reverse complement strand
TGTCATGATATATAGAGAACAGCTTGGTACGTCCTTATACTGCCGTTTGTCAACATAAATAGTTTCTAATTAGTTTTAGATAGACTTTAACGAATGTTATGATATATATAGAGAACAGCTTGATACGTCCTTATACTGCCGTTTGTCAACATTACATTTAGATATAAATAGTTTCTAATTAGTTTTTAGATAGACTTTAACGAATGTTATGATATATATAGAGAACAGCTTGATACGTCCTTATACTGCCGTTTGTCAACATTATATTTAGATGTAAATAGTTTCCAGTGAACTGTTGCATAAAACTGAACAAATCTGCTTACTTGTCTATAAATTGTAAACAAGCAACATGTAATGTTAGCTACGTGTTGTATAAATACGAAGAATGTGTTAAAATTGCTTAGAGGAAAAATAATCAAATGTTCAGCACTTATTTCAAACTATCTGTGAAAGTCGTTTGACCAAAACGTTTCCCACTCATTTAAGCCGAGCGTTGCCTAATGGCCAATGTACCGACTGTGAAGCTGATGTTCAGTGGTTCACTCATCAACAAAAATCACACTTTAGGGCCGTGATAGTGACATAATGGCGATAGTCAAATACCACTATTCGGTCCAACAACAGTAGCCTAAGAGTTGGCGGTTGGTGGTGATTATTGACTAACTGCCTTCCCTTTAGCCTATCATTTCAAAATTAGGAAAGACTAGCGTGGATAGCGTGCATTCTTAAGCGTCAGTATAGTGAAATAAAATAAATATTATTTGACAGTAGTTGTTACTGGTCTTATAGTAAAACGTCACAATGGAAATACTAACTTATTTGCCAATGTAGTATTCCATAGACTCATAACATGCTCGCCCTTTCAGTCGTGGGGGCGTTATAATGTGACGGTCAATTCCACTATTCGTTGTGTAAAAGAGTAGTCCAAGAGTTGGCGGTGGGTGGTGATGACTAGCTGCCTTCCCTCTAGTCTTACACTGCTAAATTAATATTGTGCGAAGTCAAACAAGTAAGCAAAGCATCAAGTTAAATTACTTTTCTTTAACACCCGATCTGCGAGTCAGAGAAACACGTGTCGTGGTTGATTCCCATACAAAGCTTTCCCGCACTCTCTTTTTTAATTCCGTTATCTAAATTGCCCACAATTGTAACCTAATTCGCACTATGAACCGTACAATTAGTTTTAACACTGCTAGTAAATGTCGAATCCTTTCCATTTAATATTGTTTCATAGCAACTTCTATTTTCTGTCTGTATGTTTTCAGTTAATCATAAAACATATTTTAGTTATTTTTTTATATTTTATTCAATAATATATGTCATATGTTAGTATAGCTACATAATATAAGTACACTATATTAGAACAATAATGAAACAACAATGATATTTTATACATTGTTGGAGACACATGCGACAGACTCGAGAGATGGAACATCACAATCAATTTTTAAATTAACGTATACTTCAATATTAAACAGTTTATATGTATTAACCCTGAAGAAGGTGTAAATGCGAAACGTTAGTAGTAATAAAAAAAAACAAATATATTTACATCTGGAGTGTAAAGGTCGTTTATCTAAATTTTTATCACAATGTCTAAATCCCTCCAGTATCTACTACAAACTTTGAAAGAAATTAAACTAATTTGCACTAGTTTCCAGACTATGACGGAGTAAAACCCATACTCCTATCTAAGTTCCCCCAAAAATACTCTGTAGTGGCTCCACATGTTGTGCAATACAAGTTCTGGTTCTTCAGCTCTATAAAGCCGTTTCCTCCATGGTTTTCGCGAGTTACGTTGATATAGATGTCCGAAAAAGACTGAGAAAGCTTACTTGCCGCTGTAAAGAGGCTAAATGCTGTACCTGCCCTAATATGAACACCTAAACTATTCTTTGCAAGTGTAACACAGTCTGACCAACTCCCTAGACTTTGCATCTTCGTGGCCAAATAGTACTGAGTTTTAATTTGTTGTTGTTATTGTTTTTTTATGAGTGAAATGTGTTTTTATTTGAGGTTAACAGATGAATCCCTTTGTCAGAGTACATCTTTTTTGGTTATAACTTAAATACTGGAAACTCTCAAATTCAATCTTATCGACTCGCAGACTGGGTGTTGAGGCGATTTTAACCGCTTCTCCGTGTTATCAAATTTGATCACGTTGTAGCTGCATTTGTTTGTTATTTGCATTGCTTTTTGGGTACATATTATATTTGTCCTACATTTCTGTTGTTTATCAATTTAGTGCTTAATCTTCATTTTGTGTGTATGTTTCTTTTTCTAATTCTAGGGGTCCTCCGAAAATTCTGTGGCACAAAGCCCTTCGAAGGATTCGAGATTCTAGTTTGAGTAACCAGGGAGCTTCGAGACCTGGAAGTGGGAAAGGAGCTTTACCGGAAGTGCACGTCATTCCAACTATTTCTTTGTCACTTAGTCAGATGTCATTGTCCGACGATATGTGTGGAGAACGAAACGGTACTGCATATGAACTTGTACAGCTGAACGAACGCAGAGAGGTCACCACGGAATTATCCAACAACACAAATAAAAAACTGACTAATTCCTTTCAAACTGTTTCTCTTAATCACATATCTCCAGTAGAAATCATGCCAAATAAATTATCAACCAAAGCAGAAACAGCAAGTGAGGAAAAGGAGGAAGAAATGCATAAAAATAACTTTGGAGAACTTCCAAATTCAGCTGATTTAGTAAAAGAGAATACAAAAATTCATTTCAAACAGGGCTTTATTTACCGGGGAATTATTTTTCCGCGGCTGACAAACAGTTTCAAAGATCGACATCTAGAAGTAGCCTACCAAAGATACTCTCACCGTCAAAGACAGAAATCACTTATTATTGTAAATTTAATCGATATTGTGTTAAAAGTATCCCTCTTCTTATCATATATTTTGCGTCCTAACAACACAACCTTTCCTAAAAGGGAAATTCTCATAAACGTACCGTGGCTAATAGTTAACATTATTCTTTGTCTTCTAACGTGTTGGAAATGCTTCGCTAACAACTACTTACAGTGGGGAGCTGTCTTTACGTTTCTAGTATTATTTGTACAAGGTAAGTTGTCCTCGTCATCTCTTAATACCAGGAATTCACATGATTGTAAAGGAATCATATACATATATTTGTGTGTGTGTAAGTGAATAAACTATGTTTATTTCCTTGAGTTTATTAGCCTTAAAACTAATCTTTAATCACAAATATTATACATTTGCAATAGCATATAATGAAATATTATGGTTTATGCGAAAGTACAATCGAACATTTTAATGTGCTTCTTTAACAGGTTAAGCTTTGTCACTGTCGTAATATTTATATTAATCAAATACTGTCATCCAAAATGTTTATAAAACCTTGTTAGGTTTTTGTTCAGTAGAACTGAGTTAATCAATTATACTATAATGATTTCCAAATGGGAAAAGTCCATACTGAATAAAATAACTATTAAGATGTTTACTTACGAAAAACAATCTAACCATCTTAATTTAAAATTGATGATTTTTTATTTATTATTCTTCTTTCTTACAGATCTTGCAAGTCATATATCGTTTCCGCTGTATTTAAATATGTTTATTAGTTTTTGCTGCTGTTAGATTTAAACATCTACAATAACTCTTAAGACAATCTATTATGAAAACGCAATCACAAACGCTTCAAACGAGAAACACTTCTATTGCTATTCTAAAAATCCCTATCTTTCCTTTCTAAAAAAAATGAAGTAAAGAATCTAAAATTTTACGACTGTTTATGCTACATGATATCAGGAAACGTTTAGCTTATCTATGTCGTAAGATTGTCATAAAATTGTATATGTGAATACAAATTAAGTTTGACAGGTCAAGTTTCTGTCTTTTCAGAAATGAGAAACATCAACTTCTGGTGTTAGGTTTATGTCCAAAAGAGTATAAATTGAGACTGAGTGGAAGTTAAATCTGTTTCGCCGTTTTATAGCTTGTTAAGACAAAGCTATTTATCACTTATTCAAAATGTAAAAGAACTGCATAAAACGATTAATTTGCTGCTATACATTGTGATATTAATTACAGAATAGCGTACTTTTTACGGGAATGACTTATTTGTAGTATGTCACGTAAATATGTTTATTATTAGTCACATGTTATGTGAAATTAAACTTTATATTTCAAAGAAAGATTCTGACTAAGCCTCTAATATCGCAGATACACGAAAGCGTACTAAGAACAAGATACACAAGAAATGAAGCTGGATTATCATTTTATCAAGAACTATGGCTCGAAACGTCACAAATTGAACTTTATTTGAAAAAGTGAGCTTTTCATATTGCCTTATCATCTTGCGTGCTGTAAAATGCGATAAAAATAACTTTCTCATCATAACAAAGAAATATATCTTGTACTGATTCACTTGATTCTGAAAGTACCATTGTTGCTTTTATTACTTAAAAAAATGCTTCGCCAGAATGAGATTTTACCCGTCAATGAAAATTACATCTAGTTTGCATTTAATTCTTAACAGGGAAGAAAAGTCAATTTGTCAAAACAGCATAATTATTATAATTAGCAGAAATACCCGTCCTGGGCAGGTATAACTGCTGGTTCCTGCGAAAGCTATTGGGCCTGCAGCCTTTTCTGGAATTGTCTAAAGGTTCTACAATTTACTCATACTTGATATTCAATAATGTTCGCCATTCATGAGAAAAAAGGGTTTTATTGAAATTTTAGTTTTAAAATGAGCTATCATCACAGAGTAGATTTTATTGAAGTATTTCTTTTTAGGCACAGTTATCAATGAAAGTGCCTTGTTTTTCTGTTGCAACACTCATGAGATTTGCACTAAAGATAAAAAATTTTTTAAGTTTGTTTTTGATTGTTTTATATTTAAAACTTACTCCTTTTGGTTTTTTATTTTTATTGATTAAATCTGAAACATATCAGTTTTGTGGAAATTTCATTTGTTTTATTTATTGCTCAGCTACAAAAATACTGCCTAGTTATAAAAATATTACCCAGTTATGATTGGTGATGATCGATGAGGTAGTTTCCGAGAACCTAGTTATGGACGTCACATCGCAAGCTCCATTATAATAAGATTTATTCTCTAAAACTCATATCGAAGGTAAACGATATGGATAAGAAGCTTGCACGATAATACGCCACATTTATATAAGCAAGCTATTTTAGCAAGCTATTCGACCAAACGTTTTAATACCTTTTTTGTGTATTCCCACCTGTCCTTAATCGTTTCTTCCATGCTTGGTTATTATTGTTTTTGTTTACTAGTTTCCATGTATTACACACAAATGTAGTCTATTATTGTTGAATAACATGCGTGTGTCATCTAAGCGTTTACATCATTGATGTATAATTCAATATTTGTGTCTGGAGTTCCTGTTAGAATATTTCTCCAAATTTTGAGTTTTTGCGTGGAGTATGTGTAATATATTATTTATTGTGGAATTTTGGACTTACTTTTAAGTAGAATTTGAAATGGTACTACTTTGCCATAGTTTATCTTTTGTCTGCGAATGATTTTGAAGTTCAGCTATAATTTTTAATTGTCAGATGTTTTGTAGTAGAACTTTTCAAGCTTTTGATTGCTTACTCTTTAACTAATTTAACTAATAGTGTATTTTAGTAACAGTCCAATTTCTGGAAAATTGGCTTGTTTGGTTATTTCTTTTGTGATTCGATCACTATCTTATTGGAACACGTTCAGTTTTTCGCCTAATACAGTGTTTAGAGATATATTTCTTGTCATTCGACTTCTGGAATATCTGACCTATGATATGTTGAAATATTTGTATAACCATTCAACCACTAATACGTTAGAACATTTCTTTAGTCATGCATTACTCTCTTAAAATATCTGTTTAAAAATTCAAACACTGATACACTATAACATCTCTTTAGCTATACATTGCTATGGTGGAATATCTGTCTCACCATTTAACCTCTAATACACGAAAACATCTGTTTAGCCATATATTATCATGTTGGAATATATGTGTAATCATTTAACCACTAATACACTAGAATATTTTTTAGCTATTGTTATGTATTAGAATTTCAAATCGTCTGAAATTGAGTTAACTGATAGATTTAAATTTAATAGTTAAATTATACTTTGGATTTAGTATTTAAATATATGTCGATATAATGTCAGTTTGTGATATTTGCCAACAAAATTTATACACACAGTTTTCTTTTTAACACAAATAGGTTTTAATATACACACAAAAATACAATTTATAATAACAGTTCTTACAAATAGTTATTACAAACAATGATTTATAAACAAAAGTTTCACAAACTTACAAGCAATATAAAGTCTTCCTTTTAGTCTGGAAGTTCTCCGATATACTATCGAGGGTTCACGATGAGTGAGTTGATTACGAGTTGACGTAAGTATAATTCACTTAACAGGGAGCTAGCTGGCTTTGTCCTTCGTTATTTATCAGCCACACACGTCGAGTTTTCCACGATGAATGTATAT
>NW_013665641.1:315464-318832 GCF_000517525.1 Limulus polyphemus | reverse complement strand
AATGTTCGAACTTTGTAAAGGTTCCTGGTCAAAGATATGAAGTTTTCCGATTGATAAGCGTCATAATAATCACAGTTATAGTTTACAAAGTTTATAGCACACTGACCATAGCGAATTAATAATAGATACTCTTTTTTTTCGGCACGTCGCGTTGGTTATATTTATAGGCGTGTGGAGGCGTTCTAGAAATTTCAGTTTTACATAATAATACTGATCTACATTTAAGCGTTTACCTATATACATATTGTTGATTCTAACTCTCGAGAATCTACTACAATTTTGGAGAATAGGCGGGAGTTTCGCAATACATATTTAACAGTATAAGTCATATATGTTTCTAAATATAAATTTAATCCAAACGAACGTTGATATTAAAATAAATATTTAACAACTAATTTGTTACACTATACATTATTATGTTTGAATATCTGTCTAGCCATTCAACCATTAATACGTTAGAAAATTTGTTTAGCCATACATTATTATGTTGGAATATCTGTAAAATAATAATTGTTATAATATCTGTTAGAATATCTGTCTAGTCATTCAACCAGTAAGATAACATAATAACTGTCGATTCATTTAGCTGCTAATGTTAGAATATATTTCTAGCTATTCAAATCAAATCCTAACCATTCCTGTCATTTGTAGTATTTCTTTAAACATCAAGTGCAAGTAAAGAAAAAATGATATTTGAAATATTGGACAAATATATCAGATATCAATAACTGTTATATTACTATTCCATTTAAATAAAAAAGAGAGTTTATCTCAAGCAGTAAGTGTTTGATGTTTATGTTTTCTCAGTCATTGTTAACTGTACAGTTGAAAGTGTATGATTTATTAATTTTTTTCTGAAAAT
Organism: Limulus polyphemus; assembly: GCF_000517525.1. Lineage (NCBI taxonomy): Eukaryota > Metazoa > Arthropoda > Merostomata > Xiphosura > Limulidae > Limulus > Limulus polyphemus. Next base: position 317,970 of record NW_013665641.1, on the reverse strand, counting down.
ATTATTTACGATATCAGGAACGAGTCTCTTTATAGTAATAATTAGTATAAAACGATAAAAAAACATGGCTAGAATCGTGATATGTAGCAAAAAATATTTTAATCCAATATTGGGAAACCATGCTTACAAATTCTTCATTAAAAATGTGAAAGGTCAACTCCAGTGTGTCAACATCTATGGTAAACTATGTGTTACCATGGCTCAGAAAATTTTGAGCACTCAACGTCACCTTAAATCGTTATCATTTAAGGTTGGCTGGGACTTCGTAAACAATTTAGCAGTGACATATTTGAGAAACTTATCCTACTTATGGCTTATCCAGACAAAAATAAACGAGCAATGATTTTAGTATGAAAACCTTTTAATAACTACCTGTAACTAGATTTTAGTTTGGTATACGTTTACATTTGGTAAAGTGTAGCAGTAAAGCCAAAATGAATGATTATCTCTGGCAATAAACGTGAAATGTGACGTGCATAACACCCATGAATGAAAACAAAGGTATCATTTTACCTTCGATAAGCTGACTTCCGCCTGAAGCCATTAAAATTCAAACAAAGAGTCCCTCAAAATGTCTAAAACCCATATATATTCTTTTTTTTTACGCCGAGTGCACTTATGATTCAATAATTGGCTAATCGCAATAAAAAATAAAAATAAATAAAACGTTTTCTTTACTAATGGTAACTGAAATAGAAATGCCATTTTACTGACCTCCTGTTAAAGTTTTACATTATGTCTACAGCAGTAAATATCATATTTTGGAATAATTCGCATTCGAATTGCAGCCAACACACCTTTATTTTCCTATAATTCCTTGAAATTGTATGCTGAAGATAAAATAAATCAGTTTCATGAATGGACAAAATGAAAACTCATGAACTTATAAGAAAAAGCAAACTGATGATAATGGTTGGCCTAAGAGTACTTTGTACTAACTTACATAGTAATAAACAGTTAGCATTTCTATGAAGAATGCCTCAATTAGAAACTGCTGAAGGAAGGAATTCTACTTCCTTCATTGTACAGAATAATTAAAGCTGTAAAAATGTGCTCCTTATAGAAGTTTTGTTAATATGCTAGTGTAAGTAAAAAATGGCATTGTTCATGATACGTGACATGTAAAAAGAATTCAAAAAGGATATTACACACGAAACGTATCAAATATACTCTAGATGAAATTCTCTAGCTCAAATGTACAGGTGATTTGTTGTCATTGTTTTCTTGTGATCACTGAGGAAATACACGATTATTCCTTTACGAGAATACAGTATTATGGACTGCCGAAGTCATACTACTATTACTAGAAACTCAAGGGTACTAACAGTCAAAGTAGTAGCCATTGAAACGAAATACCATAACAGTTGATGTACTAATTTATACAACTGGGTTAGAAACATTCAGAGAGACAAATCTGAAAACCCAGAGCAAGTAAAAGAATGCAAACATTCTTGCCATGCACATTCCATATAGTAAACATAGAGCAACAATTCAAAGACCGCCTGTGTTATAGCAGTCTGGAAACTCAGTGACAGTTTTTATAACTCTCAGCATCTGAAAAATGTGCCAATAACAACAGTATGTTAGACTTGATGGCGATGTGAATAACATTTCAGTGAATCAATAAAATAAAAACATACAAACTTTTCTTCCAGATAATATCTTCCACTCTCTCTACCTTAAAAGTTGAGTCAACCATTAAACATAATTGTTTTTGTTTTTGGAGGCACTACACACAAAAACGTTGGAATGAAATACAGCTTACAATAACATGTGACTTTTATTGTTATATACATGGATGTGAACACTTAATGAACGGAAGTTAACCTCTCCATGAACCTTTGGAAGCCAAAACTTCTTGTATATTACTTTAGTTTTTTTCACTTTAAGGGAACTCTGGGACTGCAAGCCATTAGTAATTTTGCACACACACACACACACATATATATATTTGTGATATATTATTTATTCAATATTGAACGGGATTTAAAACTACGTGCATTTAGTCTCGTGTCACTCACTTTAGTATGTGTACTAATAAGAGGATAATACGTTTTTGCACATCACATCGTCTGAACATCGAATTTAATTATTTCTACTTTTTTTACCATTTATAAATGCGTACATGTTCAATTTTAAAACCTTCGAAGCATTATTATTATGAATACAACTATACATTTCGATTATTCCAATGTCAACCAGCATACATAAGGGAGAAAGGGTTTATGAGCATCCATAAAAAAAAAAAAACTCAGCCATTCGGTAAATTTGAGAAAAGGATTCATATACAGTGTTATCATTCAATAGCAATTTATTATATATTTTTACCACCCTTATTTCAGAAAAATATGATTTTTTCTGCTGATTCATATAGAATTTGCTCCATTTTTTCCTTATTTACGATTAAGGGCTTTTATTTAAATAAATTGCCAGCGCAACTTTCGACACGTAAAACATATTCTTGAAATTGTCACACAGTGTAACTACTTAGCCATTTATAATGGCT
>NW_013665641.1:298805-314737 GCF_000517525.1 Limulus polyphemus | reverse complement strand
GTTGTTATTGTGTGATTCTAAATAATTCTTGTTTAGTGATGATTTTAATTTAGGGCCAGGTTTTTGTGAGAATTTGACGTTGACAGGAAAATTGTGTTTAATGGCTAGTTTTGTCCACGTGTGGATAATTCTTGAGCTGGTTTCAGGAACAAAAGGTAAACTGCAGTGTAATGTACTGTTGTTGGGTTTGTTAGTGTCAATTTTGTTCATGATTTGAGTTTTATTGTGGGGAATGTTGGAGAGTTTTTCAACTATAGCTGGTGGGAATTTATTGGTGTGAATAAAGGAATGCTTTAAGTGGTTAATTTCTTCATTTATGTAGTCTGTTGAAAAGAGTCTTGTGGCTGTGTTTATGAGGTTTTTAAGTGTATTGATTTTTTGTGTAGTGTCATGAGCGGAATTCCAGGGAATGTAGAGGCCAGTGTGTGTGTTCTTGCGGTGAATTTTGGTTTTAAACTGTGTGTCTGATCTAATAATTTTGAGGTTAAGAAAGGATAAATGTTTATTGTTTTCGTGTTCTATGGTAAATTTGATGTTGGGATGAATGGAATTTATGTGTTTAAAGAAAGTTAGTGCGTGTTCTGTAGAAGTGAAACCAGCAAAAGTGTCACGTACCAGTATAGTGGGGGATGAAGCCGCAGAATGTGTGGCTTGTGTTTCGATCTGCGTCATGAATATATTGGCAAGAACGGGCGAAACAGGATTGCCCATACTTAAACCATTTATTTGAAGGAAATGTTCGTTGTTGAAAATGAAGTTGGTTTTAGTTGTTGTAAATCCCCAGCACACTTTTTGCTTCTCTCTTAGAATGTGCATTTACTTGTTGGGGTCATTAATGTAGAGGTCGAGTGCAATATTGCAAGCTTCATTGGCGGGGACTTCGGTAAAGAGTGACACGACATCAAAACTGGCCATTAAGGCTTTCGAATTTAGTTGTTCTAGTGTATATTTAAAATTGAAGGCATCTTTAAAAAATGAACCTGCTGATGTTACATATGGTGTGAGAGCCCAGGCTATGTATTTTCCGAGATTGTAGTTGAATAAATCATAAGTGGACAGTATAGGTCGTAGGGGGCAGTCCTGTTTGTGTGGTTTAGGAATGCCGTAGAGTTGTGGTATGCGTGAATCAGTTTTACGTAGATTAAAATAAAGATCGTCAGTAATTAAATTATCTTTTTTCATTTGTAATAAAGTTTTGTTTAATTGTTTTTCGTTGTGTTTGTTGGGTTATTTGGGATGGCTTTGAATTTCTTTTTATCGGAAAGCCATTTGAATGACCATGTATCTGAAGTTAGCGCCTCCTAACGGATCCCATTCTTGTCTAATATCAGTGGGTCATTAGACGGTGCTTTAAGAAATGAAGAATCGTTTGATGATAAAGGCATACGGTACGGTGTAGTGCGGCCAAAACAACCTACAGAACACCGTGTTATTAGCAGAAGTGATAATTTAGCAATTTTCCACTTCCTGTAGCTCAAACTGTGGTAATCAAAACTATCACATATTTTCTATGGCTGTGCGCTACTGGATCCTTATTTCTAATTCATACCAAATTTCAAGGCAACTCATTAAGAAATACATGAGATATAAAATTTCCAATTTTGATCGAATTTCTTTCTATTTTACTTTTTCCTCACATCGAAAAGTACGGAAAATTTGTTTAATAGAAAACTTACTTAACTTTCATAGATTTTTTTAATTTTGCACACGCCTATGCAAAAAGTACGTAAGCTATCTGTCTGAATATTTTACTACAGTTTCACCTAAAAGCAAAGGTAGACTGCATTTAGTTTTTTGTCATTTGGTTAGGCCAAGTAAACTAGATTAGCAGTTTCATTATTCATTGCCAACTTATAAGCAAAATTTGCTAAATTTTATGACGTTCTCTTAATTAAAGAGTGTTTAGCGTTATGTGATATTAGCTTAAGCAATTAGCGTAAGTAATAATGCTTAATACGGCTGTTCCGAGTGCATGCGAGTGATGACAAGAAACTGTTAATCTAGATTCCATGGCATTACTATAAAGGAAGTTATTAACACTATTTTAGAGAGGAAAAGTACCACCATATATTTTAAAGAATATGGTTGGTTCTGTAAAGCATGTCTTTTCCGAATAATAAGGTTGTAATCCTAAAGCTATGGTTGGTTACTATTGAGTGTCACTTTCTTACTTGCTGTGGTTTGTTGGTGTGTATTGATAAAAAGTCATGATATATATAATCAAAAACTCCTTAGATGTGAAAAAAATTTAAGTGTAACTACCAGTTTGCCCATCAATTTTGATTTCATTCCCTTTAGTCTCACGCTCAATCCTTTTTTTGGCCGCACCTTTTTTTTCACGGGTGAGGTGTTTTTGATTAGCTATTATTTATGCTGGTTGCATATTTTTACCAATCGTAACAAAAAACAGGATCGGTGAAATATTTTTCTAAATAATTAAATCGTATACATTTCAGTTATAAAGAACTAAGACAAATATTAAGCAAAGAAAACAGTGAAAGTTTTTTAAATCAGAATAATAACATCGAAATGCATCAATCTGAGCATTTTTACGATAGTTCGCTAATATTATACTTCTTATTTCTTGTCCAAATCAAGTTTACCTTTAGCTCATCCTGAACATACATCATCGTGTCAGAATATTTACATATAATAAATGGAAAATTGGTAAACGTATTGTTTCATAAGTCTATCTAAACGCAAACTGTAATATCTAACGTTTCTATTTGTTAAGCATAATTTAGCAGTAGTACACTTTTTTTTTCGAAATTATCGGTTTACAGTAGTATTATTTATTTTCGTCACATTTTTCGACATTTTCATGTTTGTTTGTTACTTTTTTGTTTTTGGTTGGTTTTCAACCATAGAGAGAGCCTTGAAGTAAATGTTTTGTTTTCATTTTCAGATCTTTACTTCAAGTAGTGATAGGATTATATTAATAATTAATTCAGGTTATACTAGAGGCGACTTCAAAGTAATTGGGGGAAGAGTCGAGATTATATGTTCCAACTTTCGCTCAGTATTGGTAAGGCAACTTCAAGCAATTCCAGTTAGTGAAATACTTTGCTATAAGAAAAGGAAATTGACTTTGTTTTTAATAACGTATCTCTTAAAGATTATTCTATTTATTTATTTATAAGCCCTATCTGTTGTTGAAGTTGATCAGATAAAAAATATATTCAAAATACAGAAAAATGTGGACATCACATGTCAAAATATTTAAATATCAAACATTTTAGAAATCTGCTTTTCAAAAATGCGACTTGAGCACCACAGGCATTTATAGTTCAGTATATACTACCTGAAGAATTGAATTATCATAGGGCAAGAATATTTTACAAATTTAGATTATGAAAAATTTCAATTACTGATCAGTTCTAACAACCTTAGCACTTGCACGTTAAACAAACAATTCGGTAAGAAAATCGGAGATTGTGATTTTAAAGTTTATATGAATATATCATATGTTATCGTCAATAAAGTATTTAATTAAACATTTAAAAAAGACATAAAAGTTTCATTCGAAAATCTTTGTTAGGCTTCTCCCCAGAATTAACTGTCAGATTCCGTTATCTCAAAAGGTCTTCCTATAAAACTAGTGAAACTCGGTTTTATTCTGCCTCAATCGATTATATTTCGTCTCTTTTTCTTGAATGTTCTACATTTTGCTGTTAAAGGTGTAATTTTTCATCTTAATAGAAATAGAAAATTCACAAAGACTTGTACTTATATTGCTGTTTTTGTTGTATGTTTATGTGAGATCATTTTATATATATAAATTAGCAAAATGTTACAGCACATTCTAACTGTAAGATGGCTGCACCAATCAATATGCTTTATCAACTTGGACACTTCAGGAACAAGCTAGAAGTACAGAATAGATTTCACCTTTTTATAATCCACCTAGTAAATTACAGTACAAGTTCACCTACAACATCGATACAACTACACTACTTACACAGATTAAAGGATGATGAGGTTTGGTGGAATTCGTAAATTTTTAGGTTATCACTTTTTTTTAATTTAGCTTGCTTATTGTAGAGGAGTACTCTAACCCTATAAAGGGATACTTATGATTGATTAGGAAATATGCTTATTGTTTAGATAATGTTAGTTTTTTTATAGTTAGTTTTATAGTGTGCAAGCTGTTAGAAACCATTTAACTGAATCTGAACTTTGCAGAACCATCACAGTACAGGAGAGTCGCATTCAGACTGAGGTGGCACAGGTCATGTGGGTGTTACAATCTATGGCCAGTAAATTTTGGCGCAGATACCAAGCCATGGGAGCAGAAGAATACACCAGGGGGCCAGGCAAAGGTCGCCTGAGAGCTACAGATGCACTAGACGACCGATTTCTACGGTATTTAGCCCTTAGTAATAGCACCAACAGCGCCAGGGGCTTTAGGAACGAGTTTCAGCAAGTCACCAGAGTACGTGTATCATGCTCAACGGTCAGGTACTAGCTCCATGATGCTGGGCTCAGGTTCAAGATACCAGTGAGAGTCCCTGTACTAACCCTGAAGAACATGCCACCTGAACCCTTTAACAATGGACCCTTGTACTTTTCACAGGTGAGTGCAGATTCTGTGTATCTACAAGTGGTCGACGTGTGAGGGTCTGGAGATGTGAAGGGGAGCAATATTCGGGTCTGTAACATTGTCTACCATGATGCTTTTGAGGGGCTCACTCACGGTCTGGGGTGGCATCTGCATGCAGAGGCGTACATAGTTCTATGTGGTGGATGGAAGATCTCTGACAGGAAAACATTACATTGATGAGATTCTTCTACCCATGTTCACCTTTTTGCTGGTGCTGTCGTAGATGAGTTCGTGTATCAGCAGGATGATGCCCGTCCTCATACCGCCAGAATCACGCAGCAATTTTTTGAGGATGAAGGAAGAGAAGTACTGGACTGACCTGTTAAGTCACCGGACCTAAACCCGATTAAGCTTATGTGTGACTTGCTAGGGAGAGATTTTAGAGACAGACAACCTGGTCCTACAACTGTCCAGAAGCAGAGAGCTGTCCTCATCCAAGAGTGGACTGTTTTGCCACTGCAATTTATCCGAAATGTCATCAGCAGTATAGGGAAGAGGTGCAGAGAAGTCATAAATAATAGAGGAGGGCCTACCAGCTACTAAAAACTCATTTTGTTAAGTTTGTGCATCTTAATAAGTTATTTTTCTTTGATATTTATGCACCCACATATCGGCACTTTTCGTTAATTTTGCTTTTTTGTTACTTCTACATGAATATTTCAACTTGGTTGGTATTATGTACCTGTGGTATTTGTAATGAACAAAGTTCATCAATAGTGAACATTGCCTCGTCTTTTGGTTTTCTTCAGAGTTTGAAAACATATTAAAACTTATTATCCTTTAATGTTTGTGAGTAGTGTAGTTCCTAAAAGCATCGAAAATAGACCTGAATGACATGTTAGTTTGAAGAGTTCCCTTTTGAAACAGATTAATTTTGTAATCTTTGTCGTGCATCGAAAATTACCATAGTACTTAGATCCTATGCTTAAGGAGTATTAAATTAGTTGTCATAAGCTCTGCGTCATTCATTTTGAAATAATTTTGAAGTTAAAATGGAGAGTATTTGTCGTGATCATTACAAACAGGTTAGCTTGGGATCGATGAAGTGTCTCTTTTCTTTTTCAAGTGTTTTCAAGAACCAACATTCATATGTTCATTCTATATATATATATATATATATATATATTACTCTTATTGAGGTCGAGTTATTAGAGGTTGTAAAGTTGTATTTTGATTTCATTTCGGCTGAGTGGTAACTTACGCAACGTGACATATTGTTATAACAAAGAGAGCTTTATTTTATCTTTATTTTTTAGAAACAAAACTATGATATTTACTTGTAAGATACCTTGTACTATCTAGCTATAATATTATTTGAAACTAATGATTTACAATAGTTTGACTTTGCTAACGTAATGAAGTTAGGAGTGGTTTATATAAGGCAGGACATATAAAAAAAGTACTTTTCGCTAATAATTAATTGTAAGAGCTTATAAGTGAAAGTAAAGAAAAATGTAATAATATGTCAACCACACTAGATCTGCTATATCCATTGCCGATAAGACCTTTCGCCTAATGCCAAAGATCAATAGGCTGGTTAGGATACGACAGACCTAGTAGTGGTCGAGAAGCGAGTTATATGATCATTTGCTTGAACAACAACCGTTTCGGTGAGCCGTAATTTTTATCAATTTTATTTAATCCATTACACGTCAGAAGTAAAGACATACCAATAAGTTTTTCTAAATCGCAAAAAGCTTAGTACATCTGGGGTATATATATATATATATATTTGATACTATTTTTTCTGTCAAAAATAATAATAACATAAGATGAAGCGTAATTTCTCTTAATTGTTTAGTTGATGTTCTTCTAAAAACACTTCTCATTTTTATAGAACAATTCTGGTACAATAAAGTGTAAAACAACTTTTTCTTTTACAAGTATTAATAAATAATTTAAAACTTCTGGACAATACGGCTTGTTTTATTTAATTTTATTCCAATGTATTTAATTTATATCACTTGGTAAAAGAAAATAATGGTAGAAATCTAATACGAATATACTCTTATTCTAAAAAAAACGAACGTGGCCTAGTGGTTAGCGTGTTGGGCTGTAGTTTCAAGGATTCATGGATCGTGTCTCTTTCCCGCAAAACCTCACTCTGAACTTTAAGGATGTAGATGTTGTTGTAATGTGACGGTCAAATCATACTATTCGATGAGAGGTGTCCAATAATTGGTGGTGGGTGCTGTTGACTAACTGCCTTCCTTCTAGTTTATTAGTTCAAAAATAGGGGCGGCTAGCGCAGATAACCGAAAGAAGCAAAAAAAAAACTTATTTTTGAGGAAATAATTACTTGAATTATTACGTTATTCATGAGTTTCAAGAATTAAAACCAGGCAATATGTCTTTTGATGTGCGATGTTGAGCTATTTTTGATAAACACCAAAACTAATGTTTCACTTTATTAACTACATGTAACATTCTAAGGGGCGTACATAGGGATGTTTAATATTAATAGCTTGGTTTGATCAAAGTTTGTTTAAAACTACGCAAACTTTCCTTCGTTAACTTTCTTAATAAATGACTCAATTCCCTAATAGTGAGAGATTGTCAGTACAAAATAACATCTTGGAAATAAATACAAAATAATTCAAATAAATAGCTCAATAGTTCCCTTTACTCTTGTCTGCGAACTTCTGATATTATATAATATAAAAGTATTTAATTTATTTTGACTTTCTCTTTCAAGGGGGTAGTATACATTGATATATTGACAATAATCTTCTTGTTGTTTTTTCATTTGTCATAGGAACCGGAAACTTTGGAGTCGACTTCAGTGACACTGGGATTATTGACGGTGGTGACGTGGATGGAGCAGCTGTTTGGCATATCTTCTTTATAGTCTTTGTAACGTACGCTATGCTACCACTACCGCTGAAATGGTGCATTGTGGGTGGCTCTCTTAGTTCACTTTCGCATTTTATCGTCACGTGTGTTATTTTTCGAGAAGATGGCGCTTTTGTCAGAAGAGTGAGTGTACTTAAAGATGCATGTAACTGATTATACTTATTGTCATATCATATTTTCACCATGAAGTTAAGAACAAGTAAATTTCGCTAAGACATTTATGTTCTTCATACAAAATTATAATGCAACTCACTCAACGTTTTTTGTTATTGTTATTTCCCCTTTATTTTTATTATTATTACTTATTTTATTGTATATGTAATGCATAAAATATATTGACTATAGTACTATATGTACTACAAATTTAATACCACCATCGTCTCAATTGTTATAGCCAGTATGTATTACCTAACAGTATCATATGAACATATCTAATATTATACAGTGATGCGTTTCGTAACAGTGCGACAATAATCACATCTAAAAATTAAAAAAAAAACTGACATATATTGATGAGAGTTATATCTAAAATCATAGAGTATTACCTACTTTGTAACAGAATCATGCTAACCAGAACTAAAATCATATAACAGAAATGCACTCTGGTATAGTATCATATCAACCAGTTTCAAAATATTAGATACCATTAATGTTAGTTAAATGGACACTAAGGGTATTCAATGTTGATGATTTTTATATTCCTCATATATAAATTAAATTTGATAATGTTGTAATGGAGGATGAAAAAATCACAAATTGAAAACTGTTTTAAAGTAACCATATACCGTTTTCATATTTTTCACAAGTGAATTCTGTTCTGTAACTAATAGCCTTTCACCTTGTGATTATGAAGCTGAAATCCATATGTTATTTTCATTCACACACTCTAAGTTAACTTACCAAAATATATGTCTAATGCTCACACAAACTAAGAGTTATCGATTATCTTCCAAAGTTGGAACGTGAATCTAAAACTCCAATGTATTTTAATGAAAAAAAATGACTTAAAATTCATTGTTTGCTTACTTTTCTAAAATATATTACTCGTTTCCAAGATAGGATTTTGAAATGATATAACGTGCTCATTGCCCTCTCTACAGAGATCACTCACAGTGTGTTTTAGCCTTTACCAACCAACGACGAAGCAAACGATGCTTCTTTAAAACCAAATTAACGATAACGTTATATTATAATTAACGATTATTATGAAAATTACATTCTGTAAATCTAAAACAAATATTACCTTGTCTTAGAAGGAGCTTTCAAAAATGCAAAGTTTATTAATTGCAGATTTCTGATCAGGTCTGGCTCTACTTATTTTGCCACCTTAAGCTAGTTTTCAATCTGCTGAACCTCTCCAATTTGTCTTTCAAGTGTACTACAAAACGGTAGAGATACAAATCAAATTTATTCATTAATGATTATTTATTAAAGCCTGAGGAAATGTTACATGCAGTAAAAGTTAACACTTGGTTATCGTGGCAGTTCAAAATTTTATCACAACGGAAATTTCATTTTTCTTTCTTTCATCAGGCAAAGTCTCACATTGCTTGCTTCAAATTCTTTTTTTTTTTATATATATAATTTCATGCTCGATCAAAACTGTTGCCAGTAATACCAGCTTTGTTTGTGTCGTAGTTCTTCTAAATTAGATTTTAAACAACTTTAATTTGGAAAAACGTTTTTCTCCACAAGCAACTGTGAGAAGGAAATATCAGTAACAAAGGTGTTGGGAAACGACGAAGTTAATTTATTTTTGCACACGTGCTTCAATACACTTTTCGAAATCGTCTTAATCAATCTCAGTTTTAGTCACACATTTCTGTACTCTGATTCTATTTACCTCACCATCTTTGATAAGCTGATTTGGAGATCCACACAATGTTTCAGGAAGGCCCTTGAGCTCATTTTTAACTACTCAGAAATACTGTCTTTGCTGTTTTATTTAGAATCTTCGCCCAAAGCTACACTAGGGCTATTTTGAACCGAGAGAATAGAGTGAAGATAGCTAGTCAACAGCACCCGCCGTTAACCACTGATCTACTCTTATTTTACCAAATAGTTGGATTTGACCGTCTTTCCTATAGTGCATCGACGACCCCAATAAACGGATGCGAACCAGGAACTCTCCGATTCACGGTCAGAGCACGTTAACCATAAGTGACACCCGGCTCGTCAACAATACGTTGCTAAAATCTCTCTTCCAGGGATTCAATGGTTGTGTCGATACATTTGTTAAAAACATTGATCTTTTGAATCAAGGATAGATTTGTTTCATTTTTTTGTGTGTGAAACTCGGTATTCTCATTCTTTTTTATTTCATGAGCAAATTTATTGTTTTTGCTGCAACAATTTTCCATTGATTTCTATTTCTTCAGTCGCGCATGCCTCAGTGTGACAAACCAGAATTATCATTGTCATCTGTTCTGCGTGGATTGTGTCTGAATCCTCTTCGGAAGCAATTGGATGCCCCTTTCCAAGTATCATCTATGACTTTCATGTGTTCCCCCGGTTGGACATCTGTAAGTCTATAGACTTACAACACTAAAATCCGGGGTTCAATTTCCCGCGGCGGACACAACAGATAGCCCAATGGGGCTTTGTTTTAAAACTAAAACGAACTTTCTTTTGTAGTAATTCTATTAAAGTGTTGTTTTTTCATGACAGAATCAAAACGTGCAAATATTCAACAAATTTCAGTAATTTTCCATTTCTGGGCCCAAAGAGCTTTTAGTAATTTCCACGAAGAGTAGTAATTTGAATTCCATGAATTCTTATCAGAGCAATAAGTATTTCAAGTGCAGCTTTCCAAGCGCCATCTCTTGTTTAATTAAGCGCATATTTTCATTATCCATTATCTGATTTATCTTCCTTTGAGATTTTAATTCTTTCAACTGCAGAAATACCTTCAGGTGATTTACTAACTTTTGATGGCGACTTATAAACACGGACAAACTTTTTCAACTTCCTCTGTTTCACGACAGTGAAAAGTCATCTGTACCGAAACTCTTGTAGCAATAAACAAACAAACGTTATGACTGAATACAGAACTCGTTGTATTGGTTCTTTTTCTCCACTGGCAAACTGTCGTACATAATAATTTGTTATGAATTTCCTCCTCTCTTCGTTTTAAAGAATCGTCAAATAACTGCACCTGTATTAGACCTATTTTAACTGACATATGTTGTACCTTTGAGTGGATTTATTTTATTTAGCTGGAGACATCAAGTCAATTACTCTCGTATTGTCGCTTTCTGTCTGCTTTTCCATAAGCCATATTTTTTAAAGTTCAACATATTTAATCATTTTGAAGCTATCATTGTTTTAATCACTACATTTTAGCTATCTTGAATTTTTTACTAACTCAAAAATAAGTTAATAAGGATATTTTTATTCTGTGAGCTTCCTGAAAAGGCAAAACATTTTTTTTCTGCTAGCTAGCTCGAGCCTCGCTTATATACCACAGTGGCCTAGTTTCCAGATTTTTTATTAACTACTAGTTAAAAGTTTTTCTAATGATTTTGTTCTGCCCGCTTCATGAAAAGAAAGCAAGAATTTTCTAGGGTATAGGGAAGGAAATTTAACTTTCCGTCTCCGCTTAAATAGGAAGAAAAATAACAAGGGAAGTAAAGTTAGTACAGCGACCTTAGCATGAATTCATTGGTAAAATTATTTTCATTTTGCAGTCCCTCTATTTTGCTACCCAAGGTGTTTGCCTGCTTTACCTATTTCATAATGCGAGCCCTGTTTCTGGTCTTTAACTATCAAAATGTATAACGAAGATTTTTCGCTTTATTAGGCGTGTTGTACAGTTGATATTTGCATTATAAACAGTTGTATTAACTATATTTCCAGTTACTTTACCAAATGTAAAGATGAATTTTATAATTCATTCACAATAATTTGCTTGATTTTCATACAGGGTCTTAAATCGGTCACTTTTTTTTCATTTAAAGTTCTTAAAATCAAATCTCGTTTATCTGAGATAATACATAGATATTATTTAAATCAATTGTGCAGGTAATTAGTTAGCGTTATATACTATAGTATACGAAATTTACGAAATAAATTTTCTAAACCTTTTATACTTTCTAAGTAATATCTAAACAAGTTTAACTGATGTTAATATCAATGATGTTCATAGGTGATCACCAATGCCCTGTTATATTTGTGCATCAACTTCGTTAGCATGTATACCAAACACCTGACGGATCGAGCCCAGAGGAACGCCTTCCTGGAGACCCGACGATCTATGGAAACACGTTTCAAAATAGAGAAAGAAAATGAAAAACAAGTAAATATCAGACAAAGACAATAGAGAGGAAAAATTTACAATAGTAACCATCAGTTTCGCCTGTTGTAGTCAGATTAATTAAAATAGCTAATAATCATTTTATTTGACTATTATTTGCACAATAACCTTAGAAAATTACAAGTAAAGATGAAACGCTGAAATATTAGCTCAAAAACTTTGTGTTTCTCATTTTAATGAGAAATATGCCAGAACTACCTGTTTTGAATGAAAAATGCTTCAATAAACCTTGCTTATGTTTGTATTTACATGTTTCATAATTATAAAGTATGATTAAAGAACATCTTATTTGTATCTTTCTTAAACAGACAGTGCGAATGGAAAAGCTTACAGATACATTGTTTTAACTCGGTTGACAACATAGCGTTGTCTGTTGTCGTTAAATCTAAGTTTTGAATTCGCTTTTTTGTGTTAAGGTAACTTTTATTGCAATAAAATATACCTATTTCACGTTCTTTACTTGCACGTAATCTCTAAACTTAATCCGATCTGGAATTTGATAAGAATTTCAAAAACATTTGTGTCAGAATTATATAGATTCAACGTATATAGGAAAACCTTCCGTAAAGATGAATCACAAAAAATGCGATACTAAAGCACAACGTAACTTTTTTTTTACGGAATCGACTCAATTGAAATACTTCTGTGCTGAACTAATTTATTTTGAAATATAGAAAAAATATGTTTATTTGCACAATAGGAATATAATTTTCTCTAACTGTAAATATATATTGTTTATATGGTATTGTACATAACATAACCGGCCTCCATAGCTAGAACAATTTATATCTTTATCGCAAACCATTGTCGTGAAAAGAGAAGCTAAAAATTCTACTTTTTAGACGAAGTCACTACTCTATGGCATCAAACTTGAAAGTATATTCATGAAACATCACGAGAGAAACTTCGAAGATATTACCAGCACAATTTATTGTGTTGCATGAAATGTTTTGGAACATTAATGTGTCACTATATCCTAGTTATATAACAACATATTTTCCTCTAAAGTTCAGCTGTATAAAAGGCTTGAAATATTTCTGTTATTATTTTTGTCAAATTTCTACTTACATGATTCTGCGCATACTTCGTGTCTTTGTGTTGAATTGCTTAAATATTAAACTTTTTCATCTGTCTCATAGCGTTATAATCTTATAAGTTTCAAAGTACTGTGTATAAGTTTTTTTTATTGTTGTTTTTTAATTATGTTAACACTTAGTCTTTGGACTTGTTTCACTCAGGAACGCCTCCTTCTTTCTCTGCTACCACGTTTTGTTGCCATGGAAATCATTTCAGACATAGCCCGAGAAGAAGATCATGGGAGGATCTTATCGGCACAGTTTCATAGGATTTACATCCATTGCTACGAGGACGTAAGGTAATTTGTATTTGAATGCAGATATTATATCATCAAAAAAATCTTTCTTTCTTTTCATATCTAACATACTTACTTTGCCGAAGCTACCAATTCGTGCTTAGTCATAAATAACGAAACATAAGCCAATTTCTTTGATGAAATATCATCCTCGTGCTACAAAATTTATCAAAATTACCTCGCTCTTATGTGTTTAAGGAGACATAGAGCAAGTATTACACTACTGGGACAGTTAGGAATAAGGTTAATTAGTTATTGAAAATATCTAAATGTAGCATAAATATTAATAAACATTAAAAATGCATTATGACTCTTACTTTGGAATTTATTCGAACTTAGCTACATAAATTTAAGAGTCGACGTTTTAAGCTAAAATAAATTTAAAAACCTCTTGTTCTTATAATGGCTGGAGACGGCTTAAATGGGTAATGAAGAAAAACTTTAATATTAGTTTAACATAACAGCAAATGTACAATGTTTCGACAAGGTTTTGTCATCATCAGGTACAAGTAATTTACACTGACACATATATACAGTATTGAACAAAGATGTCACATGACCGGAACTGTTGCGAAACATAGAAGAGGTATCTAGGCACCCCGGGGTGTTGGTTTAGAGTAGGGTTGTTTTGTTCAATTAAGATGGATTCCTTGATTTTTCGTTTGTTTATGTTGTTCTTGTTTTTTTTATCGCAAATGATATCTGTTCACCATGGGGAATCGAACCCCGGATTTTATCTTTTTAAGTCCGTAAATCTATCGTTGACCACAGCCTATAATGTTATTACCAAAAATTCAAAATATAATATTCATATAAAATATTTTTCTCATTTGAATTATATTTCTATTTTCTGCATTTTCAAAAACGTTATAAAGGTGTTTTTTTTAAGATTAGTGTTTGTATATATTAAAGAAATCAACAAATGTGTAATAGGTAATGATATTTGATTTTCCTAAGTTTTCATTTCACATTTAAAATTCACTAAACATTACATTGATTATAATTATAGCTTCCCAATGGAATGTGATGTTAACTATTTTAAATTGTACTAAGGATGTTTTTCACTTGACCGACATCTTATGTAACATCACATGGACTTAAATGACTACGTCAGAGACATACTGTTCACTCAAAAATACTGCCACCTACACGACTACTATTAAACGGTTTGTTTTCATTAGTGTAAAGTTAAGCAATGACCTTCTTGCGTTCTGTCCACTGCAGGGAAACGAACCCCGGATTTTAGTGTTGTAAGTCCATGAACTTACCGCTGACCTGCCTGGGGACATCCTAAACGAATAGCGGGATTGACTGGCATAGTTACAGCTCAAAGTGCAGCATATCGCGACTTGAACCTTGAAATCTTCGATCCGCAACTCGGCACACTGATCACTGGGCTTTGTCCAGCCTAACAGAAAAAAGTAAAATGTTTAAAGATCAGTTTGTTTTCATTGCCTTTAATACCTAAGTACAAAATTATTTTATTGTATTTAATACATGATACTGAAGCTAGTTAAGTGATCGGAAATATTTTTGCATAAAATATAAAAAAACTCGGTAACTTTGTAACGTACACGTGAACACAAAGTTTTGTTGCGAATTTTTAGCAAAGGAAAAAAAACAAAAAAAACGCAGTCTAAATGCATATTTTCCTGGAGAAATGAATAACTTAAATATCACTCGAAGAGTTGCCTGACTTATACATGAAACAAATATGTCTGATATTCAAAATTGAATTTAGACATTATAAATTTAATCTGTTGCATACTAAACGCATTCTACTGGATATGTAGAATAAAATGCACTGTGTTCTTATGTGACGCCATAAGTAACAACGCGCCAGAGAAATTTGTTAAGCTTATCATATGCTTTGAATAAGCTCCCTTGAGACCTGTTTCCATACGATAGTTCGCCTGCACTCCAATCCGTCGTTGTTTACTGCGAAACGCTATAAGATTAATTGAAGGTACACGGAAATCTTCTATGCATAGCTAAGTATATTCAGCTGGGGATAGAATCCGCCTCATTGTAGCCTAGAAATGTTGGTTCAAAATCAACACAATTTTCATTTTAGATTTAGACATGTCACTGAGAATAATGTATTGAGAGAGGGAGAAAGAGAGAACATTGGGTATCTTGAATTGTGTAAAATGAAAGCCTAGTTTACCTTTTAAAATGCTTTAGTTAACATTTGAGAAGGTTTTGATACCTGAAGATATGCTAAGCAATGTAAAAGGTCAATATAAAGGTAGCAGTAAAACATTATGAGACTGTTGTATTTATTATCTTGTATAATTTTCATTTATCTTGTGTGTGAGTTAAGGTCATTTAAATAAATTAAGACTATATGGGTTAAAATAAAACTGGGTTTTTGCGAACAGGCATTAAAGCTAATATCACTTAACTATCATTTTGATCCTTTACTTTCTTCAAATGTTTGTTCCAAGAAAAGTTGGATGTAGCACAACTGTTAGTTTACTATTTATCTGAAATTATGATAACAAAAAACGAGGCATTTACTTTGTACACTGCCTCTTAACATTTTCATTTGTCCACTATATCATTTTTTTCTTCTCATACTCATTGCACGAGGCTTTTTTGGGCAAGAGATAAACATTGACTTAGTATACACTTCATAAATCGCCATAGGCTGCAATTCATTCCCAAATATCTCAAACCGAATTAAAGCACAGGATATATTTAAGAAACCTATAGACTACAATGTACACAGCATGGTCACAAGTAAATAGACACCACCTTTTAAGAAAAAATGAAAATTTTCAGTCATATTCACA
>NW_013665641.1:266169-297845 GCF_000517525.1 Limulus polyphemus | reverse complement strand
CATGACGAAGCATTAGGTGTCTATTTACTTGTGACCACTCAGTGTATTTACGAATACCTCAAACTGAAGCGAATGTGCTAATAAATGGTAAACGAACCAAAAAATATTTCTCTGTGTTGTTTATATTATAAGAAAAATATTGCGGCCTGACTGGTTATCCTTGACAAAAAGTTCTTACATAAAAAATCGTATAATAATTTCTTAATTGCAATAGAATTCTAAAAACTCAATCAAGGCAACTTGTGCAAAAAGTTTAAAATTCAAAGCAAGAAACAGGTCGTTTAATACAATGGCATGAAGCAATAATTTTAAATGACCGTAATACTCAAAGTGGATTGAATATCAGAGAATCAATAGAAATGTTGTGCCGTAAATTAAATAATTCTTTGTTCAATAGAGGTGAAGGGTTAGCTAGTGTTGACGCACATCTTTGAAAAGAAATATTAATTTCTTATGTATAATGTTCGTACTACCCTTAAAGTTTACAATGAGTTAAACCTCCTACTTATGAAGCTACCCACTTGTCAAGTATGTTTTGTTCCTGGTGATAGCACTGTAGAACTGTCGAAACATGTATCGTTTTTTAATGTTAGCCCACGGCTAAATAAAGCTGTTATTGTGTATTTTTACCATTGTTCCTGCTCCTAATTTTGTAAATTCAACCTTGTTTTATTCTGTAAAAAACAAATTACAGAGCTTAAGTCTAATGAAATTTCTCAGAATAAATCCGGAGTGTAGAGTGTACCATGAATAAGAATCATTGTTAGAACGTGGAAATTTAATTTCCTTTTAAATGCATAATGAGTGATGTATTGATGGATAAGTGAGGTAACAGGGGATGTACAGCTATTGAAACAATAAGACCGAAATCATAACGAAATTTAATACAGGTGATAAGATGGAAGAAACTGGAAATTGCCTCTAGATTACTTTAAACTCCAGCACCTTAAAAATAAGTTACGAAAGTAGAAATCTTCGTGATCATTAGCTTCAGAACAATACTCTAGACTCCAGCACCTTAACAAAATAAGTCAAGTAAGTAGAAATCTTAATGATAATGAACTTCAAAAGAATACTTTTCATTAATTATCTGCTTGAGGAACAATCAATGATAGGTGAGTATTTTTCGCTTCCAAAGTTCAACAGTAAGAAGCATTGTATTGGTTTCAAGCTCACCGCATTTAGCTTCCAAAACTTCCACACATTATAAGGATTTCATATCTTTGCTCAAATTAACTTCTACCTTTGTACTTATTCGATAAGCTAACGGAATTCGCTTTACCTATTAGAATAATCCCAAGTCTTAACTTAGAGGTTTTGCTGAGGAACTTTTCAAAATTGTTATCATATTATTTCCAGATAAAAATTGGAATACTTATGCATTACATGTTGCAAGTTATATTAAAAAATCGTTTTCGCTTTGTGATTTATCAAACACGTTTTTTCATATGTAACATATTTGAAATTTCCACCCTTTTAACACATTGGAAAGCACAGACAAAGTATTTTCATGTATCTGAAAGGATGCAGTCTGGTGATAATGTTTTTAATTATTTTAGTATCATACCAGATAATTAATATGTTCAGGAACAGTTTGCTTTAGTATGCTAAAGATCTAATTTTAAGACATCTTTAAAGATCCTATTACAGATTCATGGGTCTGGAAATTGAGAAAATGTATAGTTTATATTTCAAACTCTAATAACCCAGTTAGCTATAATTCTTTTATTCAGAAGAAACATATTTTCAAATTATAATCTGCAGCTCAAAATACACTGAATTTAAAGATTTTATTGAAGATACCTACTGTGTTTTTGTCTCAGACTTGGAAAGGAACGTATTCATTTATTGAAATTCGCAAAATAATTTTGTGCCTAAATTATGTTGCTGTTGTTTCACATTTGTGATAAATATGTAGTGAAATTTATTTAAGTATTGAACTCTGTGGAAACTTTATGGTTGATGAAAAGTGATTTTCACACAAAAGATCTTTGTTAATATGAGATAATTGTATAAGTGACGATTTCAAGAGCTAAATTCAAAGTGCATTGTGATTAATGACAATGTTATAATGTCTATAACTAATGGATTGAAGGCTGTGTTTTACATATAAATCCTAAATACGAAGAAAAACAATTGAAATTAACATTCATTAAAATAATATATTGGCAGGATTTCTTATTAGAAGTTCTATTTTACTTGTGAACCCACTCTCCTACCTATACGTATAGCATCATATATTAAAATATTAAAACAATGAACGAAACTTAAATGTTAGTTGTTTGGATCCTCATTGGATGATCACAGCCTTTTTATTCGTGTAGTGGCCTATGAAGGTTACTATCCTTGTCATGAGAATTATAATTCACATAAATAAGATGAAACAAATAACAAAACTAGGTCACCGTACTAACTGCAACCTTTTGCATTCGATTGTGTAAAGATTTATTGGCCATTTTAATAATGTTTCTGTTTCATCTGAAATTTAGTTGGTTTTCTGTTTATTGTAAAAATTGAAAAATTAATAATTTCTTTGCGACTCCCTTGGGAATTAAAACCTATTATACAGTTATTGGATCTTCATTGTCAACTATCCTTTATTAATGTTTGATTCATATGTTAAATAATATAATTAGCACAGAATACATGTATTGACAACAATAAATAATACTGATGCCCAATCCTTCCTCTTCCTTGTGGTTCATTGCTAAGTTGAAACCAAATAATGAGTTAAACAATCGCCAAGTTTTTATTTTTATTTTAAGAGGATGACATTTCAAGCTAGCGCTCTTCGTCAAATCGTACAGCTGGTTGCAAATTCGTCAACATCCCCAGTAACCGTCTTTGAAAGTTTGTTATAATTTTACACCCACCTAACAAACTTCAGAGACATATTTCTGTAATTTATAGAGAATTTTGATAAATTTTCAGCGCAAATGACGATGTTATGGATCTTAACGATGACAACATTGGGGATAAAAGTTTGAAGAAACAAATAACAGTACTTACAAACAACTATATATATATATATAACGCTAAAGGTGAGATCATTATTGTTTTGAAGACATGAGACTCAACGACAACTTCCTTTCATTCTCTTTCAGCATTTTGTTCGCTGACATCCAGGGGTTCACTGCTCTAGCATCTTGTTGTTCAGCTCATGAACTAGTCAAAGTTCTGAATGATCTGTTTGCCAGGTTTGATCGACTGGCACATGTAAGTGTTCCTTGTCAACTTTATTTTAATCCGAAATATTGCAAAATATATTCATTCGTAAACTATAAGTCATAGTCAGTTGCTACATAGATCTTACAACACCTAAAAATTTTGCTTTTTACATTACCATCCATATATATTTGTGTATTTTAATATTTGGTTAGATATACATATATCCTAGAATTCAACAATAACGGTATTACTAGATTCAGATTATAGTTGGAGAATACTGGTTTTCCTCTGTGTGTGTTTCTCTCTCTTTTTTATATCTTAATGTCATCTGCGAACTTCAAAATTTTGTTAGCCATTCCAGAGTCAATACTTTTAATATAAATCACAAACAGCAGAGGACCCAGCACAAAGCCCTGAGACACACCATTTGTAACTGTGATCCAGTCAGATCTAACTCCATTTATTACTACTCTCTGCTTTCTACTATCCAGTCAATTTTCTATCAATTTAATAACATTTCCAACATACACATAGATTTAATTTTTGTAACAAGTCTTTTGTGAGACACCTTATCAAACGCTTTCTGAAAATCAAGGTAAACCAAATCAACAGTATTTCCTTCATCAACTCTTTCAGTAACATCCTCAAAGAATGTTAGAAGATTTGCTTAACAGACTTTCCTTTAGTGAAACCATGTTGGCTCTTTGACACTATATTAAACTGCTTTAAGTGATTCTGCAATGCATCTTTAATCACACTCTCCAAAACCTTTCTAACTATTGATGTAAGATTAGCTGGCTTATAACTGCCTGGACAATGTATATCACTTCCTTTAAATATTGAACTAATATTAGCCAACTTCCAATCTTCTAATACTCTTCCACTACTCAATGACCAATAAATAATATTAGCTAGCGGTTCATAAATAAAATATTTAAGTTTCTTTAAAATTCTAGGATAAAAGTTGTCTGGTCCAGGAGATTTATCAATTTTCAGGTTTCCTAACTTTTCTCTTACAATTTCAGAACTTAAAATGATATAATTTACATCAATATTTCCCCATACATTAAGTGCTCTGGTTGAGGCATAATACTTGTATTTTCATTCGTAAAAACTGAAGAGAACATATAATTTAATAAGTTTACCATATCACAATCTTCCGAGAGCAGCTCCCCACTATCATTTTTGAGAGACCCAATCCCCATCCAACGTTTTGCTTACCCATTATGTACCTAAAGAATTCCTTAGTGTTATATTTATCTGTCTCAGTCAGCCCTCTTTTATGTACAGTTTTTGCCCTTTTAACCTCTTTTTTAACCAGTTCTCTTGATTTCCTACAGCCCTCCAAGTCCTAATTATTTCCAGTAAGTTTAAATTTCTTGAATTTATAATGTTTATCCCCAATTATGTTTTTAAGATACAAAGATCAATCAGAACGATTAGTATAAAACGGTCATTTTAAGTTTTCAATTACTTCTAGTATATCATTTTATAAAAGCAAATAAAAATATCTTTGTCTATTCGATATGTTAACACCGTCTCGAATCCAGTTCCTGTGTCAATCTTCTTGTTCTTTTTGTCACATGTTTATACAATATTTATGCTTCTTTGGTGAGTCAGGTGTTCTTGTTTTTGGGTTTCTTTTTGATTTGTTTTCTGGAGTGTTTTCTAAGTGATAAATATGAACCAGTTGATATTATCATTGATTAAAAAAAAATGACCACAGCGACATATCGCAAATTATATATATATATATATAATACAGGGTGATTGTGAAAAAGGTTACGCAGTTCAATGCGTCATATCTCACAAACGGTATGGCAAAGGAAGGTGAAACTGCTCAAAGTTTTAAGGGTGTCATGCAGATGCAACTGCTACAGCTGTCACTTGTTGGCACCAGGGGTCTCAATATGCCCTAATGTATGATCAATCATACCAACTCTTTAAAATGTGCTCTTCCGGCATCTGGAATGGATTGAATCCTTGTGATATCGGACATTGCAGCAACAACACGCATGTCATCTGCTATGCTGACTACTTCCTGGACAATTGCATCATTGAGGTCTGGAATTGTGCGAGGCTTCCCACGGCACACGCGTAAGTTCAGGTACCTCTGCAACTAGAAATAGATTGGTATTAAGTCCGCTGAACCAGGTAGCCATTTACAAGTAAAGTAACGTAATATGATTCTGTCGTGAAAGTATTCCCGGAAGACATGTGTCACCTGGTTATCGACGTGTGGAGGGACACTATCATGAATGAAAACTGTAGTGTCTATCACATTTTCATTGCTGCAGCATAGGAATCACATTTGTTGTGAGTTATGTATAGTATTGTGGACATTGACTGTGCAGGTTTGAGGCCCATTTGTTGATGGTTCTTCAAGAAAGTAATGTCTGATAACAAAGTCAACTATTAAACCACATCACACTGTCATAGAGATGTAAAGAAAATGTTACATCACAACAAGGTAATACAGTTGCACATGTTGACATTTCCAGAAGAGGTTTTTGTTTCTTTGAGAGCAAAGCTACATTGGGCTATCTGCTATGTTCACCACGGGTATTGAAACCCCATATTTTAGCGTTGTAAGTCCGAAAACGTATCGCTGTTCCACAAGGGGACTCCAGAAAATGTGAAGCGTGCTTCAGCAGTCCAAGAAATATTGGCATGCTATTGATCATTGACTTCTAGTCCTGCCATGAACTGCAACGTAAGATCAACACATCGGGTTAAATCCGTCTCCTTCATTGCTTGGACAAGATGCAGCTTGTAAGGAAACATAACGGAAGTAAACAGTTGAAATTGGCAAATCCAGACATCGAACGATATAACGGTGCATTGCTGCACTCATGTGCACTTGTGCTGTCTTGTTCTTCTATTGCATGGCTGACCTCAGCGACAGTTTCAGTAAGTGTCGGTGATTTTCCTGTACGTGGCTTATCACAAGTGCAACCTGTCTCCTCAATTTTTTAATGAACTTGTGCAGAGCAACGCTGGAACTCATACCTGTGAGCTGCCTTGACATTACATTTTTGGTGTAATAACATTTCACAAGTTCATATTGGTCGAATAAGCTGTAGTGCGATCGACAGGCCAATATATATACCCATGAGAAATATGCGAAAAAATCACGGTAACATATGATACTTCTAATACCCCTGTGCCATTTCATCTTCCAAAGCTATGCTCTTTGTGAGATATAACGTACTGAACTGCGAAACTTTCTTTATAATAACCCTGTATAATAAAAATATTTGTTTGTTGTTAAGCGCAAAACAACACAGTGAGCTATTTGTGCTCTGCCCGCCAGGGGTATCAAAATCCAATGTTTAGCGCCGTAAACCTACAAACTTATCGCTGAGTCACTGAAAGCATAATAGAAAGAAGAATGTTTAAGATTTTTGTTATTAAGCACAAAGCTACGCAATGGGCTATCTGTACTGTGCTCGTCACGGGTATCTAAACTCGGGTTTTAGAATTATAAGCCATCAGACTTACCTCTGAGCAACTGGGGAGGGGTGGGAGTGTTTAAGTCTAAGAAAATATAGCATGTAGTCCAAGGTATCATGTATTGCAAGTATTATTGTTAAAGATTAACTGAGAGCTCTTGACGTTCTTTGTTACAGCACAATGCTAAATAATAAGCTATCTGCATTCTGTCATCACGATGAATCGAACTCGGGATTTTAGTATTATAAATCTGTCAACTTTTTGCTGATCCACCAGGGGATAATAACTGAAGGTTGTAAGTGAAAGTAGAGGAAAACTTTTAAGTAACCCCTTGTAATAATTATATTTCCGACGATTAAAATAATTTTGTAACAAAACGCTTTTTACTTAGCTTCAATCACATATGCGTCAAAATCTTGTAGTAAAACATTTGAAATAAAGACTTGCATTAGAAATTGATATTAAAGATGCGTGTTATAAAGTAAGTTACAATGTCTTTTGTTAAGAAAATCAAGATACATCTTCTGTATTAAGAAACTTATGATTAGCACTTTACATAAAAGATCATTTAAAAGTGCTATCAGATTTATATTTTAATATTAAAGTGGAACGAACTAAGGTTTTATAATCATTTTAATAATTCACGCTTTATGCAGGATTGGATACTTTATATTAAAACGATTTTGAATATGAAAATCAGCAGGGCACGTGACAACCACAGCCGATATAAAGTTGTAGGGCCCGGCATGGCCATGTGGTTAGATCGTTCGACTCGCAATCTGAGGGTCGCGGGTTCGAATCCCCGTCCCACCAAACATGCTCGCCCTTTCAGCCGTGGAGGCGTTATAATGTGACGGTCAATCCCACTATTCATTGGTAAAAGAGGAGCCCAAGAGTTGGCAGTGGGTGGGGATGACTAGCTGCCTTCCCTCTAGTCTTACACTGGTAAATTAGAGACGGCTATCCCTCGTGTAGCTTTGCGCGAAATTAAAAACAAACAATAAAGTCGAAGTGGAACTGCATTTTAATATCGTTTGGCGTTAAGTAAATAGCATACTGTGACAGAAAAGTGATTACTTTTGATAAAGATATGCAACAGCTCTTTCTGACACAAAAGTTTCGTACACTTGGATAATAAAAAAATGTGTTTATGTCGGATATATAGGTACATTCCTTGTACTTAATGACGTTGGAGAGCAAAGGAATATATATCATCTTAAGGAACCATGACCATCTAGAAAGTGACCTACAACAAGTCATGTCCCAGCCGTGGTAAGTAAAGTGTAGTGTGTTGTAACAGATGAAAACATAAAGATAAGTGAAAAACGTCGTCCACGTGCCCCAAGCAACAGTACGCAACATAATCGAGAACAGTTTGTCTGAAAACAAGATCTACAGGGTATTGTTAACCAAGATAAGGCTTCCAGTCGGTTATTCATGCTATTTCATACGAAAACATACTGATCAAGTCGCCTATGGATTTCTATGGTTGTTTTGTCGAAACAAACTCTGGGGAACCTTATTCTCGGACACTAAATGAATTATTGTATGCAATTAAAGAAGAGTAGTAGTATCCTTTAACTTTATAACGGAGACTTTTGCAGTGGAAACTATGATTCAGAGGTATTATCCGGATGCAAGGTCGTCACATAGAGCATGACCTGTATGGTCTGTAACGACGCGATGAAATTGCAAAATCATTTTAATATAATGTATCCAATCCTCTATATAAGCCTATTCTCCATAGAATATTTTTCTTCACCTGAAATTAAATAGACGTATCTCTCTCTTTTTTTTTTTCAGTTTTCAAACTAAATTTCCTCGTTAGTCCCGTGTTAAAGTATATCAGTCACAAAATAGAAATATGTTTAGTATTTATCTATTCAGTTAATGTATGATGTTTAATTAAAAAAGTAATAAATATAAATCACGAATTTAATTATATCAACCATCTTGAGATACTACTAACTTTACCTTTAAAGCTTTCAGTAAACTATTTAAGTTCTGCATAATCTTATTCAGCTGTAAAAGCCAATTTTTTCATGACAAGTTTCTGTAACAAGACCTTTGCCTTCTACTTCACCCGTGTTAAAGATTAACTAAGGAGACGCCGCTAACGTAATTATCCGTAATGAAACCACCTTTAATTAGAACCTGCAGCGGTTAATTTTTCATTAGAGCTTTATAATTTGATGGAAAGGAAATTCGAGTCTTAATTGAGCTTATTCTCGCTGTAGATCCAATCTGAATCACAATCGTATTTAGATACAACTTTAGTAAATCACATTATATCCTAAACTAATGGGTTATACAGTTTACACACACTTGTATTATTATAAAAATATTTTATTTTTGCCATAATTACCACTATACTCAGAAGTAAGGCCTAAATGAACGTTACTGGTAAAATTGTCTTTTCTGATATGTTGTTTTGTTTATGTTGACCGAACTTAATCATATTTACCAAATTTATGATCGTTCTTTTGTCTAACGATGCTGCTAAACGTGAGATTAGCCAAAGTGCTCTTTGACTTGTTCGATTGATTGCCTTTGGGATTATTGGCATTGATCACATTTTATAAAACACGACGTTCCAGGTCTCGTTCTGCCCTTGAAATGTATGTTGATAAAATTTTCAAAATTTCTATTGTACAATGATGTCGGTTTCCAAGACAACGTCTAAGCGCACCAAATGCATAAACGCCCGTGGGAACAGCATAGGTGGAATTGACATATACGAGGTCATAATAAATTGTTGTGATTCCAGTTTCTTTAACTATATATCTCTTAAAAACAATCGCATATTGCGTCAAATGCCTTAACCATCAGCCGATGCAAGGCCAGCGCATTGTAAAAAATATGTGCGGCACACACACATACATATAGATATATAAAACTTAATCATGTACAGATATATTATTATATTACCTTTATTTATTCACTATTATTGACAAGTTTATTAACTTGTCAATAATTATTCCCTGTTTCGGACATCAGTTGCATTTTAAAATCATCTTTCAACTTCGATAAATAAATCGGAAGTAAGATGTCAGACTTCGTGGCGATTTTATCAGTATAGTTTCACATCTGTGTTTTGTTCGCATAATAGGTATGTATGTTTTATTAAAGGTTTTGAATACTATAACCTAATAATAGTAATATTTCAATGTATGTATTCATGGGGAGGTTTGTATTACGAAAATAATTGCACAGCTAGTAAGTGTGAGATATTCTCATATTTTTCACATTGCACTACGTTTAATTAAGTACCCTTGTTAAAAGCGTGCATTTGGCTGGATTTAAGTGCATGAATAATTAAATTCCACCTATTGTGACAAATACTTAACCTCAAAATTGCAACCTCTATTGTAAAATGCACATGGTTTTATAAAATAATAAGTACTTTGTAACTATGTAACGTGTCAGGAACGTTTGATAAGAATAACCCTATAATTAATTAAATTTGTTCCACTAATTAGTTAATTAACTGGAAGTGTACTTACGAATTACATGTGAATAATAATGACGATTTTTTAAACATCCAGAAGAATGTTATTATTGATAATGCTATTGTTAGTTAGTTAAATTCTTGTCATGTTCATTCTGATTAAGATAAACAAATGATTCAACATGCGCAACTACTCATCTGTCTGTTTAACAACAAGCTGATCACATTATGTAAATAATGTAAATGAAAAATAAGTAGGACGAGTTGTTATCAATTATCTTTGGCCTCATATTAGTAATATTATGAGCTTTTAATACTTATTCAATCTGAAATTTACCTACGATGTTAAATGTACGCAATATTTTATCAAACAATACAGGTTTGATGTGGCTGTCTATTAATTTGGCTTGCCATTCCGTGACGGTAATTGATCATTATTGTTCTCTAGTTAACAGATCCTCAGATGTACGTTGATTACTAACATAATGCTTTCTGCAGCAAAGCCAAGTTAATTTGCTTAAAAACACACGAAAGCTTAACTTTGGGAGTAAAGTTTATGGTAAAAATAAGCTCGATAATCTTAAATGCATATCTAAAAATACCATTTAAACTATGGTACTGTTACAGTTTTCGTTTTGTATTTTGCACTAAACGTTTTTAATCTATCTTATAAAGAATGCTTTCCTACGTATAAGACAACTAAACTTATTAAAGTAACAGTAAGTTACACTAAGAAGGGGGTGTTGTTAAGCACAAAGATATAAAACAGGTTGTCTGTAATATGCCCATCGCTAATATCGAAACCCGATTTTTAGCATTATAAACTCTAGGGGTAAGATGGGGAAGTTTTTTTTGGGGGGCTAGTTTATCAGGTTCTAATATCAGTTAAACAAGGATAAACTTACTTATAATAATATTGATAATAATAATTATTATTATTTATGCACAAAATTTAGCTTTTTTTCGTTTAGTTTATATATGATATTTTGGTATTTAACGAGTACAATCTTTTTCAAAACAAAATCCTGAAATGGGTAACATTCTTTTTTAATCGCTTTCTGTGCTCATCTTTTTGCAGTTTAGAGAGTAAGTGCGTTCCTTATCTATTAATGATTTCAGTGGCCTTAAGTGGTCTAGATTCCTTTAAATTTCAGTAATTGGATATATTTTCTGATGCATAACTGTTGTCTAATAAATAGCAAGTAGATGTTTTGGTTTTTTCAAAGTCAAGTTGCATTAAATGTTTAACATTCAATTAAATATATTCCTTATATTTCCGTTTTCTGTCTATGCAGATTCATTCATTATTGTAAATATTTTTATTTATCTGTTCTATATAGGAGAATCACTGCTTAAGGATCAAGCTTCTAGGAGACTGTTATTATTGTGTAAGCGGCCTACCCGATCCCAGGCGTGATCACGCTCATTGCTGTGTGGAGATGGGTCTACATATGATTCAGGTTATAAAGTAAGTATTGAGAGATAAATAATGACATCAGTAACCGGTTTACCAGTAACGTTAAAAAATTAATCGTAAACTTTCAAACAAGATACTATATCTATGTGTGTGAGTGTGAAGAAAGAATGTTATTCTACATCTTCAAGTCATTCAAAATAAACCAAAGAACATGGTACTTCAAACGTATTATTTATTATTTTTAAATACATATAAGTTGTTGAATAAAAGAGCTGAAAAATTACAGCATTTTTACTAAATTCAGCTACTCATTGACTTTAATTATTCATGAAACAGTAAAATGATGTTAAAGTTGAGTAAGTAGGACTAATCCAAAACTATTTTATAAGTTTTCAAAATTACCCTTGATACACAACAACAACAACAACAAAAATTTCAAAAATGATATATATAAACAACAAATCGCAAATTCTAGTGCAATACCCCTAATCGCAAATATCCCTTTTTCAACATCGATTCTAATTCTTAATATCAATTTATTCTCGGGAAAAAAAATCAATGTTTTGCATTCCTAAAAAAAAAAAATTAGAAAAAATTGTAAGATAATTATACTTTCTATCTGTTTGTATAACAACATTTAGAAAAGTCACGAAACCGTTGTAGCTTTTCATGTATGGCTCAATTTTTCCTTTGTCAAATGAACCGTTGTAGCTTTTCATGTATGGCTCAATTTTTCCTTTGTCCAATGAACCGTTGTAGCTTTTCATGTATGGCTCAATTTTTCCTTTGTCCAATGAACCGTTGTAGCTTTTCATGTATGGCTCAATTTTTCCTTTGCCCTATGAAAATCCATATTATTTCTATTTATTTTCATATCATTAGCTCTCTTTTAAAAAAGAAAAATGCACAAGTGGCATTATCATCAAAAAAGTATCAATCTTTATTCATTATACTTACGTAGATTAAGATGATTGTTTCATAAAATCGTTACTTAGAGTTCTTCCAATCCTAGCACTTACCAGTTGCGCTTGTGGATACAATGACATTAAATAAACCGCAACATTGTGATAGTTTTAACAGCATGGATATATATACGTGTTTCATCTCAGAAAAGTTGTTTCACAAAATAATTATAATAACAATAAATCTTACCTAATATCAACTTATTCTATTTATATTACTTCCAGTGCCATCTATATTGGCCATATTAAACAGTTAATATTATTTGTTACTGAAATAAATGAAATTCCCAAAAACATCAAGAAAAAATCATATTTGTACATATGTTCTATGGAACTTTTTTAAAAAAAAGTGTTAATTAACGTCAGATCAAATCGTAATTTTTGCTAGTACAGGATGTCCGAAAATTATGTGACGTAAAACAACGACCAAACAATAACAGTTATGAATTTACGGTTTGTGGTGGATGAAGGGCACGTGTAAGTAGTTTTTTAGCCTCTCACCATTTGCCATCAGTACACCTTAATATGTGCTCCATGTGATGACTGCATATCAGGAGTCACAATAGCTATTGAATTGGTGATGCGTTCACGTAGTGTCCCCAGATCGGTCATCTTTGTCTTGCAGACGATGTCGTTCACATAGCCCCGGAGGAGTGATGTCTGGCTAACGTGCCGGTCAGGGGATCGGACAACCGAGGTTCTTTTCCTGTGTAACACGTTTTCTGATTCTTGAAATTGTCGATATTAGTTCTTTATAACTTCATTCCCAGTTTGCCCCTGAAGAAGAAGCGCTCGGGTTATCGGGTTTTTATCAATTTGTATCATGGTTTATTGAACCTATGTGTTTTTTGACATCGTGAAACTTCTTGATAAATGGTGGATATTTAACACACACTCTACGATATTATCTTAACACAAGAACTGGCGATTTCATTTCCGTTAGCTACAGGACACACACACGTAGCATTTTCTTGAATTGTTGCCATGTTTGTTAATGAAATATTTTGTAACCGCACATGCATTATATGCGATAGTACTTATCATGGCATAAAACTGCTTGTATGTACCCTTCATTCAACACAAACTGTAAGTTGATAACTGCCTTGTCGTGGTTTAAGCTTGTAATACAACATATAACTTTCAGACATCCTGTATAACGACATGTGATTTAAAAAAGTATTAGAATCGGTTGTTGTCTTATAAAACCCACCTTTCTGGATAACAGATTTCAAAAGTTCAGCTAGTTATGTTATCTGCTAATGGTCAGTTACTACTGTTCGTGTTATCTGCTAATGGTCAGTTACTACTGTTCGTGTTATCTGCTAATGGTCAATTACTACTGTTCGTTATATTAAGTGTTCTTATACCCATAATTTGTGAGCAATCCATCATTTGCTTTGCCTTTTTATTATTTTCGACAGTACATAAAAGAAACTCCTACTTAGATTAACGTTTCAGTAGGCAGTTTTTTTTTGCAATTTATATTTCCTAGGTATTTTAAGGTCAAGTTGTTAATACCATTGAACACATACTATTGTAATTTGATTTACTTTTTCTGAACACACGCCTTCGCCATTTTGTTTCAGCGGTCTCTCTCTCTCTTGTCATAGCTGATAGAATTTAGGGATTTTATTAAATACTCGCCACGTTTCTTTGGGGCAATTATACAAAAATCGTATTTATCTTTCATGTACTTATCTTTCATCTTACAGCAAATATTAAAGTACATTTTACTGAAATAAATAATATAATTTAAAGTTTTACCAAAAGTATCATTGCAAAATGAGCTTGTTATGCCCTTTCTTTTATAACAATCTTCTCACGATACTAATATTACGTACGTGGTATTTAACTTACTAATGTATTTTCTTTTGTCCATAAAAGTAGCTTTAGCAAGTTTCGAATTCATATTTGTGTTTTTTGGTGAATCGAGAATGTTAGAAAAATCTTAAAAGGTATTGAAAATGAAACTTTAACAGTGTATCATTTGTGCTTCATGGTGAGCAAAATGTGTGACTAAGCAAAGGCGTAAACTAAGTTCCTAAGGCGTACTCTGAAGTTCCTAAGGGTGTGTGAGAACTGGAGATCAAAGCACACAAGCACAAAGAAAATAATCCTCTCTTGGGAAAACAGAAGTTGTTCAGGCCTGACCACACCTCTGAACAGATATTATTCGAAGTACTACATCAACAACATAATGTGCACGAAACATTATCATCAACGTTTCATCAGTAACATGTGACACAGTAACTACGATAATTAATATTTCATTAACAGTGTAAAACACCTGACGTAATAAACAACTCTCCTATGTATATGTTAGTTATCTCGGAAACATGTTTAGCTGTCCCAGCTTCAACCTATAATATACAAATACGCAGATTCAAACACTCAACTGTAAGCTTACGTGAAATTCGCTTAGAAAAAGGATGGAACAACCTATTAACAGAAAATTAACGATTTTTCAATCTATGATGAAAATTATTGGGTTTAAGATAATCATTTTTAACAATTGCTAAGGGACTACGCAAGTCAAAATTAAACCAGAGTTTTTTACTAATATTAGTAAGCCATAATACATAACAAATGTGATAAAAGTTCGAAACATTACTAAAGACTTTTTTATCGAGACACCAACAAAAATAAATCCATCTCAGAGGTGGACGTCTTATACATCAGTATTTACAATAGACAATACACAACACAACAACATTGTCTGACAATGTTACTAAGAAGTAATGACACGACAAGTTGTTGTTTTGTTGTTGTTGTTATATTCTGTAATAACAATGGGCCACCAATAGTGTAATACTTTCCGTAAAAACTATCTTTTACCAGTTATGTAAAACGTTTATTGAAAAAGACCATATGCAAATGAGGTACTTCCTTCTGCAATGGTGGCTCGTCACGGTGATGTAATATCTTTTATAAAAAGTAATCTGCTATCAGTGCTGTAATACCTTGATATCAACGACCTCTCACTATAAATGTAATACGTTAAAAAACAACTACTTACCACCAGTTATGTACTACTATGAGTAACAACGACCTCTTACTAATAAGTGAATACTTTCACTAACAACGACCTATTATTATTAGCTCAATATTTTCAGTACAACGTCCAACCACGAGTTATATACTAGTGTGAGTAACAATAGCCCTGTTTCCAGTGATGTATTACTGTTACAGGTACGTTCTCTTTTGGTAACAGCGTACTTTTAGCGCGTGATTAATTTGTAGTTCTGTTTTTCACTTTTACAGTTTGACAGTCATCTGCATAGCTATACAAGTTTTCCATTAAAAATCCAAGTTACGAAGCAGAATGATCGCAACGTTTAATGGTAAATTGTTATTTTTTCGTCGATTATTAAATGTAATACTTATTGACAGTGTTCTCTTCCATACTAGATTCGTTCGCCAAACGACCACGGTGAACCTAAACATGCGAATTGGTATACACAGCGGTAGCGTCCTTTGTGGTGTATTAGGCCTACACAAGTGGCAGTTTGACGTTTGGTCTAATGACGTTACACTGGCTAATCACATGGAGTCTGGAGGCATTGCTGGGTAAGTTACATACTAATATCTGAGCGAGTCTCGTAAATTAGGTTTCAGAGAACGCTTGAAAATAAGCTATTCCCTAAAAATTAAAAGGACAATTTTTCAACCAAATTAACAGTACTACAAAAGTACAATATAATTTAGTATATTGCGATAAGTACCACCCGTAAAACATGAGTACTCTCAAATTCAAATGTGTTAGAGATAGGGTCTGTCTGAATCAATCTATCTCAATAAACAGCAATTTAAAAAATAAAGAGGATGCCTTGCCCTACTCGCCTACATTAATACAGTAGCGACAACTGTAAACTATATTTCTGATTAGTCGTCGAAAATATTTATAGGAAACTTTATAATTTCGTGGCTGGTTCAGGTGTTGATTTATACAACGTCCGAGGATGTTTTAGAGGTGTTCTGTAGGATTTAGATCACACCTTCTAGCTGACTAATCAATGATATCTATCTTGTTTTGGTTCAGTGTAGTCCATCGCTATCCTAGCAGCATAACACAGAGGTGTTATCCTTCGTTAGTATAATATCTGATCCAGTTGCACCCACAATTATCCCTTGAAAGTACAAACAATTCTGCAATATACATACTATACATACTCTTTCCACCCCATAAGTGATACTATGTTCTCTCGAAAGTCCTTAAGTCAGAGTCACAAAGTCTTTTCTTTACAGTGTTATCAATTTAATTACTCCAGTTACTGCCCTGAAAAGCGCATTAACTCCATGAGCAAGAAGAGTAAGGATTCCTAATGACTTTGTTGTTCAGTTGAAATTATAACGTAGCATAGTTAACTTTCTCCGACTGTTTAGTAAACAAATTAGACTTTTGGAGATAAATCACCTTAAAAAAACGGTGATTGTATTTTTATTCCCTTGGCGACGTTTTAAGCAAACGCTCTTTTCAAGCCAGAAACAAGCCTGTCGGCTAAAGACAACTACAGGCTCGCTTTCAAAGGAAACAATACACGAGAACAGAATTTAACGCGAGATAAAACCACGAAAATTAAACAATATAATAAAGCTGAATAAAAGAGCTGGTGATAAAAGTGTAATTAAAATTATTTCAAATAGAAAAACACTCAATAAGAGCAAGTTTACAAAGCAAAGAAAGAAATAACTTTAAAAAACAATTTTAAGATAACAAATGAAGGTTATTTTAAAATTTTTATAAAAAGCTGAACTGTTCGTTAATACCCAAAGGACTTAAACAACTCAATTTGAAATTTATTTCTTTTTCGATTGTGGTTCTTTGATTGGTGTTGGAGGAGACATGTAGTAGAGCAATTACTCTAAAGTGCTCGAAGGAATGATAAGCTTCGTTGAAGTGCCGAATTACAGGTTTATCTTTATTTTTAATTAAGATCCTACGTAAGTGTTCTCGTGTGCGTTCAGCGAGCATAGGTTGGTTTCTCTTACACATATTCGGTCACAGTTGTTACAAATAATACAATATATTAAACATTTAAATGGCAGTTCACAGAATACGCTGATGTAGGGCCCTTAACAGATGTTCTATGGTCAATGTAAGAGCACGTGTTGCATATTCTTCTCTGACACTTGTACGTATCAACTTGAGAATCAGATGACAATTGCATGTTGTTCGGAAGTTGACTATGGACGAGTAAATATTTGATATTAGTGTCCCGCTTAAAGGTTTGTCAGGGAAAATGTGAGCGATTGTACTTTTCTGTGTCATGTTGTGAAATTTCTCCAACACTGTGTTATTTGTGTGCTGAATGGGTGAGAGGTAGGTGTGAGGGGAATGTGTTTATGCTCAGTGGACAGTGGAAGTAGGAGTGTGTTGGTTGATTCGAGGTTAGACGCGTGTCGATGGAAGTTTTAAATTGTCAAGGGTGTTGGTGTTATTATTACCGATATGATTTAATCTAAATGATCTCTGAAAAGCTGAAGTCGGGCATTTATTATTAGCATGTAGATTATCTTTAGCGTAATGAGAAAGAAAAGCGGGGTAGCCACGTTTTTCGAAAAAAGTGGAAGATGTTGATAGATTTGCTATTACAATCTTGGTCGTTACTGCAGAGCCTTTGTAATCTGATGAGTTTGAGAACATTTTTCTTGACAAATGGGAGATGACTGGAGTGAAAATGTAAGTAACTATGTGTGTCTATCGTTTATAATGTACAGATGTCGTGAGACTGCCATCATTAGTCACGGAAATATTTATGTCAAGAAATGAAATAGTTTGGTGGGAAGTAGAAGATGTGTATTGGAGTGATGGTGACAGGATTTAACAAACTGAAGAAAAATATCGAGTTCATCATTAGTGCTTGTAGCTATACCGAAAACATCATTAATATATATATATATATACCATATAAGGCAGGGAGGGCACATCTTCATTGTAACCAACAAAGTGGTTAACGTAAGAGGGACTCATTTTTGGTTCCCCTGGCTACACCCTTCACTTTTTCATAGAATTCTTTGGCAAACGAAAAGGCATTTAGCGATAAAACTAGTTCAGCTAATCTGATCAGGATTTCAGTAGGTGGGTCTAGGGTATCCCTTTTGCCAAGATAGTGTTTTAGGACTTTGTGTCCATCTTTTTCATTGTGTGAAATGGAGGTATACAGTGATGTTATGTCAAGTGTGAATATAATCTGGTTTTGAGTTAAAATTCGCAATATTTTATTATGTAAAGCTGTTTCTTTGTTTTCAGTGAGGTTTCTAACAGATGTCGCAGTTGTAAAATCGAAGGTGTAAATTTCTTTTGGACACTTCTATAGGTAATAATCGAGAGGAAAAAAAAATGTCCCAGGTGAGGTGCCCACATGTTTATTTGTTTCTGTAACCAAAAAAAAAGGCTTACTAGTGTTGGTAGGTAGCGTAAGTGTTTCCTGTCTTGAATGATCTGTAAACGACAACAAATGTTCAACTTAGTGTTTTGTATTGAACTCCTTTAGATATTTCTTAATGGGGGCAAAACTTGCGCATTTCTTTAAAACACTAGCTCTTTTATTCAGCTTCATTATATTGTTTAGTATTCGTAGTTGTATCTCGCGTTACACTCTGTTCTCGTGTATTGCTTCATTTCAAAACGTTCCAGTAGTTCTCATTAACAGACAGGCATGTTTCTGGCTTGAAAAAGAGCGTTTGGTCGAAACGTCGCCAAGGAAGTGAAATACAATAATAGTTTTTTTTAAAGATGATTTATCTCCAAAAGTCTAATTTCTTTATTTATGCACATTCAAAATATTCTACTTGTCTAGTAAACAGACGTGTTTTCTGATAACATGTCAACAACATACCTGCTACAGATACATCAAAATGAGCTAAATTTTGTTTCTTTGTTTATCCAGTTTCTAAATTTCAGTAACT
Source organism: Limulus polyphemus (assembly GCF_000517525.1). Taxonomy (NCBI): domain Eukaryota; kingdom Metazoa; phylum Arthropoda; class Merostomata; order Xiphosura; family Limulidae; genus Limulus; species Limulus polyphemus. The sequence continues at coordinate 278,488 of NW_013665641.1, read as the reverse complement.
CTGCCAGTTTAAGTCTCCATCAAAAATCCTTGACTACCACCAGTACAAAATATTTATATACATTTTATGGAAACTGTAATCAAAAGTAAAGCAATTACTAAAACAGCAAATTTAAATGATCAAATCTTAAAATACGAAACCGGGTACTGTGTTTCTGTAGTGCGTACCATGTGGTTTGTTTTGAATTTCGCGCAAAGCTACACGAGGGCTACCTGCGCTAGCCGTCCCTAATTTAGCAGTGTAAGACTAGAGGGAAGGCAGCTAGTCATCACCACCCACCGCCAACTCTTGGGCTATTCTTTTACCAACGAATAGTGGGATTGACCGTCATATTATAACGCCCCTACGGCTGAAAGCGCGAGCATGTTTGGTGTGGCACGCGTACCATGTGTAAAATGTACCGAAACACACATTCTCATAGCAGATCATGTACAACGAGCACAAAAATAATGAAATGTCAATTTATGGAATTGCATTTAATGTTGCTTTTTTCCATACCTTAGTAAATGCTTTCTTTTTTAATATTTTAGTCTAATGTACTGTTGCATAAAAGAGTAACATATTTTTGTTCCCTAAATATTCACATAATTGTAATTCAAGATAGGTTCCATAGTTTAACTTGTTGACTTTCAAATTACATAAAGTGATTTGTACATTTGTCTAACATAAGCCATTTCCTTTGTACAGTATGGATATACATATTCAGTATGTGTGCGTGCAACAACGAATAGTGGGGTTGACCGGCATATTATAACGCTCCCATAGCTGAAAGAGCACGCATGTTCGGTGATGGGAATTTGAAACTAAGTCCCACAAATTTCGAGTCGAGAACTCTAACCATTAGGCTATACCAGGCTTAGTTCAGTATATTGTCGTTGTAAAAAGAAAAAAACAGTTATCGTAAATCTGTGTGAGTATTAGTGTTGCCCTGTGATCTTTTAAATTTTTAAACTGCAAACATTATATTTGTATGTTTTTAGTTTCATTATAAACAATAAGATGATTTTTTTTATTTATATTTGAAAATGGTATATTATAGATACTAAATGTTGGTTCATTGCCTGTGCTGTAACGGACAAATTTAGCTTTTCGGTGTTTAAATGGTAATTTGTACAGTAATAAATAGAATATAATTTTTCGGAATAATACTTAAGATACCGTTGTTACAACAATCATTAAAGTATCTCGCATTTTTTGCGTGAAACGTAGCTTGTTGGTCAACCACTGATATGTTTTTATCAGTTAAAGACAACACAGAATTCCAGATCTGATAATAACTCGTATTTTACTTAACGTTTCGCTAAACCTTCTACAATTATTGTTCTACATAACGTGAGATTTATATAACTCTTTCACTGTCATTTGCAGAGATGTATCCCCCTCTAGAGTACTGCCATGTAAATTGGAATTTTGTGTGACCTTGAAGAAAGAGTATAAACCTTCAAACTTCCCAAGTTTACCAGTTTCAAATTTCAGATAGATATTGAAATATTAAAACATGTGTTCCTTTCATTTTTTATTGGCACTAGTAGAGTTATTTATTTATAAACGAGACAGTTAAAAGAGTTAAATCTGTCTTTCAAATAGGAACGAAAAACTTAAGCTGTTGTCACAAGACGTAGAATTTATTTGGAAGATAAAAACAAATTCTTGGAAGACACTGTCCAATAGCTGAAAGCTTCAAAATATATATTTGAGAACGTGTGTTCTATAAGAAAGATATACTGTATTATTGTTTTGACGTTAGGTATCAGAAATATAGGTTGAAAATGAGTGCGGTGAGAAAATGACCAGTCTTTGGTTAGTATCTAAAGGATTGGGGTTACAATACTCTAAGTCATTAGAAAATGATTGGAGTGAAAGTGCAGCTGCCGCCTTTCTAAGTTCAGCCTGTATGAAGACCCCTGTGGTTATGAAACGTTACAATACAATACAGAAGAAACAGGTGCAAGGCCAGAAAGAATGGGGTGGGTTTGGGAAAGAAATGTAAGAGAAAGGAGCTCAACAAAACGAGAAGGAAAAAGACCGGGAGATGAGAGAAAGAACAAATAAACTGAGAGAGGCGAATGAACAAAGTTATATGCTACCACTATGAAACAAAATATATTTTTTAAATCTATGTGTTATTGATTACCTGTAATGAGCAGCAGTTTGTTATGCCATGTTAATATGAGTCAATTGTAGATGAAAATAGGTACAACCTAAATAAAGTTGATGGACATAAGAAGGGAAAGTGAAGTGCGAGTATAGCACGATCGTAACAAAGTCATGTCTCCCATTTTGCTTAATATATTTAAGTATATTGGTTGTATTCTATACTAGCTATGTTTCTTTCTAGCCTCGATATTATCCCAAGGAAAGATCTATCTTATTTCTTTGCCATAGGTTTCTCCCAATCTATAATAGCTTTCACCTTTGCCTCTAGAGGGGCAATCAGTTCTTTAACCATCATATAACCTAGATTCTCTGTGCAGTCTACCACACGCTCGCATTTACCTGGTTTTGCTGTTAAATCTGCTTTACTCAACTCGTGTAGTACTTCCCTTAATAATCTTAAGTGCTCATCCCAATTATTTGTGTATGTCAATGACACCAATAAGCTGTAATTGACTCCTCTAAGACCAGTAAGACGTTATCCATTAAACTCTGAAATGTTGCTAGAACATTATTTGTTCTCGTGGGCATTATATTAAGCTCAAATAATCTATAAGGGGTGGAAATTGCTGTTGTATTTTTATCCTCTTCTTCTAATTCGATTTGGAAATAAGCTTCTGATTGTATTGTGTCTGACTAACCTCATTTATCATATTCTCCATGTGGAGTAGTGGGGAGGGATTGGCGATCATAACTTCATTTACCTTATTCAAGTCAATAGATAACTTTACCCCCATCAACCTCATGATGTCAGAAAAACACACTGATTCAAGAAGTGTTGATATAAAACGATAAAAAAACCTGTAATCCAAGCGCTTTCGAAAGATGGGCCATTCTTCTTCAGGAACAAACTGGTAAGGTACTAACACTACAGCTAATACATAAAGACTAGAAGATTCCCTAATTTTCCTCTTTTTTAACAATTTCCCTATCTCCTCTTTTAGAGTTTCTCTCAAATGGTATATCACTCTCTTTTTGGGTTCATTTAATCAAAACATTAAAGGTTACTTTTATTTTTTGCTTAACTAACAAGGTCTGCCTAGGCCTTTCATCAAATACCCTCCCATAATCTCTCACAACCTCATGCACTTCCTCCTGCTGCTTAAGAGTTAATCCTTCAAAAAAAATTAATATGCCCTTTCTGTTCATAAGGATCAAAGATAGTTTTCTATTCACTCTTACTACTACTATCCTCTAAACAGATCGTCACACAAGTTTCATGTGCGACTCTAATGTATCATAGTTTAAGCATATTTACATATAACATTCGTCCCACTACTCACCCATCCCCTGTATTTACCGCATATGCTGCCTTACCAACATAATTGCCCTCCAAATACTGTATCTTTAGATCATTGACAGCCACATGACAACGGTCAGTTCTGAGTTGACCTAGTCCATTTTGCAATATACACTGAATTTAAATTCAGTAAACGTAGTGATACAAGACACTAAATGTGCATTCAGTATTTGATGGGACATTTTAATAAGCGTACACTCCTTGTATAATTTATATTCAATTAGGCTCCATAAACTGATTATTCATACTTCAAACAAATGTATGTAAGTAAAATCATAAAGTCTAAGTAAGACTGACTTACTGAAACATTTATTAACAAAACTTCAACGTAAACATCTTAGTTTATAAACTACTGGATTGGCTTTTATATAATGTTTGTAAATTTTACTAGTTGTTCAGTATGAGTAATGCTTTCATTTCTAAAAAACTGACAAACAAACCAGAAATTCTATTTCCGTATTTTCAAAACTTCACTGAACATTTAAACTTATTAGTTTCACAAGTGAACATAATTGGAAAAGGATTTTCAATTAGAAATCAAGTGGTTATTCTTTAATTATTTCAAAGATATTTTACTCAAAAAGATTTTGAAACATGTGATGTATTATCTTTCACTTACACTTGATAGAGAGATCGTCAGATACAAATCAATGTTTTGTAATTTTCTTATATATAACTCACATTTCATACAAAACTTCAAGATAAATCAATATACTATTTACGAAAACATTTAAGTTTATAAAATACTGACTCATAGTCCAGTGTAATAATACATGTGATATATATTTGTTCTAGCATGTTATTAGTCAAATATAATAAATCACCGTAAACGAAATATGTTTCTTCAGTATATGTAAATACTTGTCAAGTGTTACACATACTGAAATAATTTATTACCAAATCTTAAAGATACATGAATATACTCTAAACAACTTGCAAAATAATGAATTACTTTTCATACAAAGTATGCTCATATTACTACTTCAGTTAGGGTTTTTCATTTCTGTAAACAAACACTAAGTTTAAATAGATTTTGAAACATGTGATGTATTATTTTTTACAAAGAACATCAAATGTTATTATTCGTTTTTGTCAGCTATAATTAGTGTTCAGTGTCAAATGTAACAATGTTGACCAAGTACACTCGAAGCCTGATTAGATCAAAAGTTAGTTAATCATGTGTCTAGCTTAGCCTTTTATAATAAACCCAAGAGACAAAACAAAGGAACATTTAAGACATTGATTAAAATACATATGAGGCACAGTCTTATATTTATCTAGACGTACTTGAAAACTCATATATATCAACAGTGTTAACAAAGTTGGTCTTGCTAAAGAAGATATACAAAACTTAAAAAATCAGACAATAATTAATGAGGATATTTATTGCAAATATAAAAAGCGAGAAACCTTTCATCAGTAGAGGTGATATATGTTTTCGCTTTCTCAGGATGTGATGGCCTTTAAATTTCATGGGTTTAAACAAAATCATTTTCTTCAGAAGAAGAATAGCCTACGTATTTATTATCTTTAGTACGAATCCTTGTTTGAAATATATTATGTCCATTTTGTGTAATAACAATGCCCCAGTGAAGTAATAATAGGAGAATATTTAAATGTTCAATACTATGACTACGTAAATAAAACACATCTCCGTAAACGAAACAAGTAGGACATTGACCAAAATGATTTGTACAGAGATGATTGTATATTATAAAAATATTCACCATAAAGTAAATACTCGTAACCCATGGCTGTAAGCATGTTTGTACATTAATTTCACATACTTATATAATCCAAAACAAAGGAACTATCTAAGAAGTGACGCCAAAGGGTAAATCTCTGTGACCAATGCTTTGACCTTTGTTTATTAGTCACATACATGTCAACAACCACTAAATGAGAAACAGTCACCTCTGTCATGAAACAAAGTCATATTTTTATCCAGACGTACTTGAAAACTAATATACATCAACAGTTTTAACAAAGTTGGACTCGCTAAAGAAGATATATAAGTGATCAAACTTAGTTGAATGGACGGCAACTACCTGTTGTAGAAACACTTGAAGACGAAAGGCGGAAGACTTTCGAAAAGTCGTCTTCTACACATGTGTTTCTACAACAGGCAGTTGCCATCCGTTTACCTAAGTTTTGTCATGAATACTCTGACTAAACAATCTATCAAAGAAGATACATAAGTCTTAAAAATCAGACCATAATCAATTATGACATTTAACATAAAAAGCGAGAAACCTTTCATCAGTACAATCTTTTTTTTCAGAATTTGATGTCCTTTAAATTTCATGTGCTTAAACAAAATCGTTTTTTTTTCAGAAGAAAAAGTTAATAATATCCCCTCTATTTTGTTTTCGTATCGATTTTGTTATCATGGTATTGATATGACATCTGATAAGGTCCTCTTTATTTTATCAATTTAGAATGACAGAATTTATGTGCACAGATTTCTCATTTTGATACTTACTTAAACATTATAGTTCATAATGAAAATAAACTGAATAATCAGTTTAAATCGATATTCGCTGAACAAGTGTACCCTATTTTTCAAGTACTGAAGAAACATTGTGATGCATGTGAAATATGATCGTAGTCAAACTATCGTTCTCGTAACATGTTAAGTCATGGTGAATATGTAAGCTTATATACTCTGTCTTCATCATCAACTCCAATTCTCTCTGTTTATGCCTATCTTCTAATTCTATAAACATTTTTCTCAGCTTCTATTTCCAAGCGTTTATTCTGAGCTTCCAAACATTTTATTTCTAACTGTATATCAGCAAATTCTGAATCATTACCATAATAATCTTCGGAACACCACTCGCAGTCCTTGTATTAACACTAAGCTCAAGGCTAGATAAATCTATTGTGCCTCCAGCCTCAATTAAAACTTCGGGTATCTCACCTATTTCTTCCATTTGCTACTACATATTATACCCAGTTTTCTATATTGAATTATCAACTAACTTTTTATAAGTAATTTCGAATTATCTATCATAAATTATCTTGTCTTAAACAAAGAACCACACAATATATAGCCAGTAAAAATTAACAGAACCAATGTCAAAACAAAAACAAGCAAGATAAAAACAAAAAAGGAAACTTACTCCATTCCCAACTTCACTGCTTCAAACAGATTATTTTTCTCCTGGGTTTCATCGATGTGGTTCCAGCTTTAATTCTTACTTCATTGTCGGGTTTCAATTCCCAACGAATTTATAAATCTCATTTCTGAAACCACTTTGTTATGATTATGCCTCTACTCAAGAATTGACTCATATCAGTGTAACATAGCAAATTACTGTTTATTACTAGTAATCAATAACACATAGATTAAAAATAGGTTATGTTTCTTACTGACAGCTTATTACTTTCTTCCTTCGCCTATCTCGGTGTATTTGTTCTCTCTAATATCTCATGGTCCTCTTCTCTCTCTCGTAATTGAACTCCTGTCATTTACATTCCTTTCTCAAACAGACCCCAAACTGACCCCTTCTCTCTGATCTTGCATCTGTTTCCCGTGTATTGGGTTATAACGTTTCATAGCCATAGGGGGGTCTCCATACCTTCTCACTCCAGTAATTGTTTTAATGACTTGTAGTGTTGTAATCCCCTAACACCCTAGAGACTGACAAAAAGCTGGCCACTTTTTCATCTATCTCAACTTCAATCAGTGTTTCTTACACCTAACTTATTTATTTATTTATTGTTACTTTCATTAACGGTATTGGTCCTTTTATTTAGTATATTGAATGTCATTACTTTTCATTTTCTTTACTTTTTATTAGTATAGTTTTATTATAAAGATTGGTTTGCATTTTAGCTTAATATATGTTTTAGGACTAACCTGCATCGTCCAAGATACACGAACCTCTTAATATATTATTGATATTACGATCGAAACATCGTTAACAGCGAGAGTACCCAACTGATGAAACAATGCGTTTCAATCTTTATAAGTAGAAACGTAAGAAGGGTGTTTTTAATCAACTATGCTGATTGTCAGGTGGCTTTTCAGTCTTTCTCCAAGTAAGTAGCTTGCTTTGATTGGAAGCTAGTTTTAAATCCGTTGGGGCTTCTTAGATGCTGATACATCATCCGTGATTCTCGGGCAGATTCACCTTGCGGCCCTCATCTCCTTTACACATAGTCATCCCTAATTTATTAGACAAAAACTAGATGGACGGCACTTAGTCAATACCACCCACCACAAACGTTTAGGATATTCTTTGATTAACTAATAGTGAGATGGAATGTAACATTATTACGCTCTCACGGGTGAAAGGACGAGCATGTTTGGCGACGGAGATTTGAATTCGCAGATTGCGAGTCGAGTACCCTTAACCACCAAGCTCTCGCTAATTCGCCCCTGTTCTGAGATTACATTTTTTATCGTCAAAATTTCTAATTACTAGACTAAGAAAAGAAGAAATATTTAGTAACCACATAGTAGTGAAGTTCACCGATAATATAACTTTTATTCGGAAGCTTCACAAGTAAAATGAAACTATAACAAAATCTGAAATTGATTTGGGGGGGGGGGTTCAATTTCATGACGTCTCACAAATGAAACGAATTATGCTCCGTCTGTAATCAACTTTAAAAAGATTTTGTTTGCTGTTAAGCACAAAGTTACACAGTCTGTGCTCTGATCACTGCGGATATCGAAACCCGAATTTTAACGCTATAAGCTCTCAATATTACGGCTGAGCCGCCAGGGGCTTTAGGGAGGCAGATTAGGCTAATGAAAAAATAACAATAAAACTAGTTATCAGAAACAGACCACCAAGGGTGATAAATTTTCAGTTTGTTTATCGGAAAGTTCAAAACTAGCAGTCCCTAATTTTGAACTTATATGCTGGAGGGAAGTCAACCAGTCAACAACATCCGCTTTAAACTCTTCTCTGGGGGTGCTCTAATAGTGGGATTTGACCATCATTCTTATAAAAACACTCACGGCTTCAAAGTGTAGAACGTCTTTTTGTGGCAAAGAGACGTAAATCAATGACCCTCAAATCCAACGGTCCGTAGGCAAAGCCTGGCCCTGTAACAGTAACAAAAGTGGTTCATAGTTTCAATTATTTCAAAAAATAGTGTGCCACAAAAATAATTAATTTCGTACAAAAAAATCTGAAACAACAATACTGTTGTTTTTTTACTGCTGTTTAGTTGTTAATGCAGTAATCGATCTGCATTACCGAACCAGTGAAAAACAGCTTCAAATACCACATTCGTCACTGTTTTTGGCGCAAATTCTATCGTCCATTTAAGAAATATGTAAACTATGAAAACTGGGCCAGGAAAAATGCCTATATACAAGTCAGATGTCTAGTTTATCCATTGGATATTAAATTATTTTATATGATGAAAACTAAGTATTTTCTCAATACAAAAGCTACCTTTTTATCGAGCCATCCATCCACCAAAAGTTAGTCTAATATTTTAAAGGACGAAGCAGTAAGTTCTTTTTTTTTCATGAAGGTTAAAGTACCGGCTTTGATTTTACAAATTAATTGAATTTGTAATTGTTCTTCCTTAGCTACACGTTTTTCATTTCAGAGAAATCCATTAAACACACGTGTGCATTCTATGACTGACTTAACACATGGATTCCGTAATGCGATACATCTCAGAAATGGAGAGTGTTTCATTAATCCCTTCTTCATGCTTTTAGCACAAGATAAACGAACACATAGCATTTGGCGTTCATAAATCTAAATATATTAAGAACCAACTTCGTCTCATATTTCTATTTACAAAAAATACCACATTATTTTTGTGACAAGAAAATGAAAATACAAAGCCAGTTCCCTTGGCTGTGGTTTCGCTAGATAATAGATAGGGACAATGTAAAACAAAAATAAATTATTTCCTTGGTATCACTTAGCGTTTAACAATAGTAAATGGTAGAAATACTAACTTTACGAATGTGTATGTAAGTGTTAATTATAATTATATAATGCATTTATAAAGAGATATTTTTATCATTCATTTGATATAACAGAGACTATAATATGTGAGTTCAACTGCATTTTGTCTTATTGATCAAGATAATTAAACTTTGATATATGGGAAGCGAGATATCTTAATCAAACAGTTTTTGTAAATGGAGCAAACAGTGCTGGAAAAAAATGCGTTTTATTTTTTGTCGTTTTATCATACAAATGACTTTTTTGTAACCGGGTTTGATTTTTTCGCTTCTTCCTTATAACTTTGTATTTATTAACATTGTTCGCTGAACATTGTTTTGGATTGTTAACCTTATATAACTTAGGTGTTATAACAATTAAAATATAATCTATTTTTGTTTATCTAAAAATAAATGTACTTATCTATGAATCAATATTCAATTAGGAGGGTACACATCTCCAAGGCAACCCTGGATTACTTACAAGGTACTTACGAAGTAGAACCTGGAAACGGCGAGTCACGTGACAGTTATCTACGTAATCATAATGTAGAAACATACCTAATCAAGCGGACAGAGCCCTCAAACAGCAAGAAGGTATGATTTGTTTTTCAGTTCTTGCGACATATGAATTTTAATGTCTTATTCAATGTTTCTATTATTGTTATTTGTTTACCTCGTACTTTTATACAAAAGTAAAAAAACTACATATGTTTCATTTTGAAAGTCGAGGTAGTGCAGATAAACAAAAGTGCTTATTAATAAATTTGGTATTATGTTTTGCATCACTTATTCGACACAGAGGAGGATTGGCCTACCAGGCAATCACCCGGTACTGATTTTAAATTTTAATTGTTTAGCCAGTATGCAGCATCTGATATTGACCGGTTTGGTCCTTTAATGCCAATCCGCCACCGTTTCGAGATTACATTTTTTATTTTGGTCTAAAAGAAACGATAGGCCCAGTCTATTTTTGGACGTGCCTCATATCAATGACTTATACAGGTTTCGGTGAATTACACCCCTCTTTAAGACAAATTGAAGAATAAGATTTTTGGGGGGTGGGGTGACATTGCTATATAAATATAACAAAACTGAGAAAAAAACAACAAAGACAAATGTAAGTTTAACAAATACTTCCTTAATTAATGACCATGGTTTCGCCAATAAAGGTATCATCAGGTACTGACTGAAAAAGAAGAAGAACTGGCAGTTATTTAGATTTAAAAATAATTATTTCCTTCGGAAATAATTATTAATCTGGGTTGTTCGAAGATTAAACAATCCTCCTTCACCCTGCTCGTGGTAATAGATTACATTTCGTCTAGTGGTCACCGGAGTAATGAGCCGTATGGGCGAATAGTTAATTAATTAAAAAAACATTAATTAATTAGTATTTTGTATATATGTATATTTACATATATACTTTGGATGGTCGTATGAAGGAGAGGCAGGTAGGCAAAAGTGAAGGCAAGTCCAAGTCGTAGTAGAAACAGAGACCGGTTATTCTTTGAAGAAGGAGCAAGTCGTCAGCCGAATATGACAAGTTATCGAAACAAAGTGACGCAAACGGGCCTTTTCAGGGCCTGGCGAGGATCAGTGGATCAAGGTGCCAAGGCTGGGATCTACGGATCCAATGCCTGAGAATTAGGTGTGGGGGGGAAACGGGAGTACCCCGAGAAAACCCACTTTCACTAGTCGGGACCAAATACAAGCCCGACTAGTGCCCAAATGAAGATTCATTGACGTGATGAGAACCTGGAATGATACTGAAAAATGTATTGATTAGGCAAAAAGAAAAACAACAGTAAGTTGTGAGTGTTTCTGTTGATCATGAAGGTGTGGTAGTGGTGTTGTGTATCATATTGTATGGGGATAGGTATTTGCACCAAGGTTTGAGGGTGGCGGCAATTTTGTGGAATTCGGCAGTGAGTGAGTTTCGATGAGTGGCTTTTTTTGTAATATTTGACGGCTAGTTTGGAGATGCATAGTGTGTAGTGAAGTGGCATGCGGGTGTGTATTGAGGGAGTCGGTAGGCAAGTCGTATTACTTTGTTTCGCAGCTTTTGAATGATTTGCTGTTGGTTATTATTCATGTTACATGTGATCATTGCGCCGTAATCTAATAATGGTCTAATAAATGTACATCATTATTTGTGGTCTACAACCGCGGGCGTGGTGACTGATTTTGCGGAAGTAGGCTACTCGTACTGACTGAAAGGGTTTGTAAACAGGTTTATATATGTTTAACAAAGAACCGGAAGTAACCTTGAAACAAGTGGGGAGGAGCTTAAGTTGGTTTGGTGGTTTAGAACTTTTTCTGGGTTTGCTTTTAGACTTCTATTTATTTCTAAAATTTCCAGGCTATTTATCTTTTAAACTTTTCTACAGACATGTACAATTTTGCAATTTTCTTCCGGATAAAATTGGGGTTTAGTTTCAATAAGGTGGGATGCAAAGGTTGAACCCATTTTCCTTAATTTTCAGCTTCTAATAATCACAAAAGTAGACAAAGGTAATACGACTGTTATACTTAAAAAACAATATTATCACAGTAAAATCAACGACTTCCATGATTCTAACAATTTCACGCTCCTAAACATAGACCCCACTAAAACCTTTACCAAGAATGTTAAATATATGTTGAACAACAGCAAAAGCCCATTTATCGAACTCCAAACTAATTCGTTAAGCGTTGTGAACCCTCGCCCGCCACGTTTGTATGAACTTTCTAAACTGCACAAAACGAATATTTCTATCAGACCTGTTGTTTCCTATACTAATACTCCCGCTTACAAACTAGCACAAAAATAGCAGAATATTTTCAAAAATTTACTGCTTTTAAACATTAGTTTAGTATTAAAAAACTCTCTGGAGCTTGTAGAAAAAAAAAATGTAAAAATACCGAATAACGCCAAAATTGTTTCGTTTGATGTTTGTTTG
>NW_013665641.1:258261-265746 GCF_000517525.1 Limulus polyphemus | reverse complement strand
CTTTAAGAAAGTAAATTTAATAACATATTTCAGATATTTGCTTGTTTATTTGTTTTGAATTTCGCGCAAAGCTACACGAGGGCTATCTGCGCTAGCCGTCCCTAATTTAGCAGTGTAAGACTAGAGGGAAGACAGCTAGTCATCACCACCCACCGCCAACTCTTGGGCTACTCTTTTACCAACGAATAGTGGGATTGACCGTCACATTATAACGCCCCCACGGCTGAAAAGGCGAGCATGTTTGGTGTGACAGGGATTCGAATCCGCGACTCACAGATTGCGAGACGAGCGCCCTAACCACCTGGCCATGCCGGGCCGTTGATGTTTGTAGTCTTTTCACCAGTATACCTGTTAACGAATGTAAACAAATTATTAATGATTTAAAGGATAAAGAAAAGTAAACCCTGTACAAACCTGGGATTCAAAAATAATAATAATAACCACTTGCTTAGCTCAGAACTATTTCAAATTAATGATCAAATATATAAACAAAGTGATGGGCTAGCGACTGATTCCCCATTTAGAAAAGAAATTTTGTAGTGATACTAAAATTGATAATTTTGTAGCTCTTCTAAATTCATAAAACAAATTTATTAAATTTACTATCGAATTTGATGATAACGGAAAATGTGAATTTTTGGACTTGGATATTGACATAAATAACGGCATACATTCCTTCAAAATTTTCAGAGAACCGACTTATAGTGACGTCTTCATACATGCTTCTTCAAGACATCCAATATGTCACAAATTTGCCGTGTTCTATAGTTTCTTACGCAGTACCTTGTCATCTGAAGATTACGAAAATAAATTAAAAACAATAAAATAAATTGCTGTCAACAATGATTATACAACAAATTTAATTGACACATTGTTGTTTAAAAACTAAAAGCCATACATTTAAAATCACTATACCCACATAATGTACCAAAAGACAACAAAAAGAAGTGGTTTAAGATAAGCTATACATTGGAAAACCTTCTTACAAAATATATAACATACTGAACAGACCGACTTTCTACTGTACAAACAATCTAGGCAAAATGTTGTGCAACAACAAAGACAAAATCGGAAAGTACGGCAACAGTGGTGCTTACCAATAAACGTGTCAAGACTGCAGTAGTGTATACATAGGCCAAACAGGACGTCCCATAGAAACAAAAATTAAATGGATTCAACCTTTGCATCCCACCTTATTGAAACGCAACACCAATTTGATCCGGACATAACCTGCAAGATTTTACGTATCTGAGAAAAAAAGTTAAAAAAACTAAAATAGCCTGGAAATTTTAGAAATAAATAGAAGTCTAAAAACAAACCCAGAAAAATTTCTAAACGATCAAACCAACTTAAGCTCCTCCCCCACTTGTTTCGAGGTGAATTTCAAGGTTACTTCCGGTTCTTTGTTAAGCATATAAACCAGTTTACAAACCCTTTCAGTCAGTACCTGATGATGCCTTTACTGGTGAAATCATGGTCTTTAATTAAGGAAGTATTTGCCTTTGTTTTTTTTCCTCAAATCTGTAATTATGGAGTTTGACCAAGTCCCGACGGCTTCAGTTATCAATTATTCTCCGAAAGGGGGCCGAAGATCACCTAAAGGGGTCACCTGTTTTAACCACTCGCACCAATATAAGTAGTGTGTTGTCAGTCAGTCAGTAGACACTAAAGTGACTCGCATCACGAGAATTATGCACTTTGTAGGCTAAAACATAGCATGACAAACGAACTTGAAAAGAGAGAAATAAAAACATTTGTTACTTTTGAGGATTTTTTTTTACTCTTGAAACAGAACACTTTCGGTGACCCTGCACAAGTGCATCTAGTATATGAATATAAGTTATATGTTAAGAGTAAAGAATGCTTAAAAACAAAAACCTTACTTTTGCATAATTAAAAAAAAACTTGCATTTTGTTTTTCCATTATTTAATATATTTTTACTGTTCACTTCTAGATTTGCACGTTTGATATTATTCATTTCTTAATTATTAACACTGACGCAACTCGTTTCAAAGTAATTCAGGGACTTTGATATTATTATATGTTGTTTATTAACCTAGACACTAGTCATTTTCACGTTATCTATAAATCTTGTTTCTAGGTAATTATAAGTTATTCATTAAACCTGGCACAACTCACATTAATCTCCTGAACTTAGACAAAAAGATAGAACAGGTGTATTATAACTGTTTTTTAAATTTTGTGTTGTCTACTCGCGTTTGTCGTTTGTACGTGGTCACACACACACATATATATACATATAATATCAGGAAATAAGTGTATCTCGAGTGCTTGAATATTTTTGTAATATCTTTGAGAATTCAATCATTTAGAATAGATAAACGTTTCAGGAAAGATATACATTATTTGCACCAAATATTACTATTTAAGCTGTTTAGAATTACTTATTTTAATGTTTACTGAATCCACTCAAAAATTGTGGGTGTTGTATATTTAAGAAGGTTCATAATTTACGACAAATAATCTTCAGTTATTAGATTTATGGGAACAACTTAAGCTACATAAGAAATTTCAAAAATCATTATTTCGGTGATGGAATAATGCTTCTACTGACGTGGTCTTTGGTTTTGTAAGGCATCTTAAGAATTTCCACGGAATTGGGTCTTGTCAGTCTAGAAAGGCTTTTTCGTTCTCAATACATTTGTTACAATATAGAAGCAGATCGATTTTAAGATAAAACTAAACTAATGGTTTCAATCTGTAAATTTCATGTAATGGGACTTATTGATGCTTTCTTTTCGTTTTTCGATTCTACTTTTATGTTATAAATAATTCCATACAGTTGAACTAATATGTAAGTCTAAGCCCAACAATATGATGATCACTGTAATACCACGTATTTTAACGACAAATATTTCATCTCTGCAATGAGACATTTCGAAGCATAATTTTTAAGTGTTTTTGATTTGGATTCTATCGGTTTTATAAAATTAAACGTTAAGTTTTGCCGTTAACATTGCGATAGGTACGTATTTAATGGTCTTAGCTATTGCTTAAAATTGATCATTAAGCAATATCTCTAACTGTGTGAGAAAATGTATGGCACGCTCTCTAGCGGTGTTAGCACACTATAGGTATACTAATAAATTTAATAAGAATTCGCATTTTAAACCTTTCACTGCCGTGAGCATCATCTCGATCAGTGTTTCTCAACCTCTTGCACCTCGAGGCCCACTTAGTTATTGTGCACAATAGTAAAGTCCCACATATTCAGTTTATTACTCGTTAGTTCAGGCTTGCCACAGTTGTACCTGCTCAAGGCAGTACATAACTATGCGTCTTATGGCCAACTGGCTGAGAATCGCTGGTTGAGAACACTGCAACGCGCAATGAATTTTTTTTTACCAGCATGAAGAAATATTATCCCCATTTAACTTTCCAATATTTGCCAGTTTCAGATAAATCACTACATGTAACAATATGTCTTTTGTTTGTAACGTGGTATTGAAAAAGTCGGATGTTACATTATTAGCAATCCCCGTCCCACCAAACATGCTCGCCCTTTCAGCCGTGGAGGCGTTATAATGTGACGGTCAATCCCAGTATTCGTTGGTAAAAGAGTAGCCCAAGATTTGGCGGTGGATGGTGATGACCAGCTGCCTTCCCTCTAGTCTTACACTGCTAAATTAGGGTCGATTAGCGCAAATAGCCTCGTGTAGCTTTGCGCGAAATTGAAAAACAAACATTATTAGCAAAGTAAATGCTGATTATACATCATTAATGATACTTTTTTGGATATCTTTTAACGATTGCAAAAGATGACAATATCTTATTACAAATAAAAATTGAAAATGAATGGAAAAAGTGAAACAAATTAAAACACTACTGGTTTCTTTATTATATATAGTAATGGCTTTTGACTGTATCATAACTGCTATGTGGATAGTTGTTGTACATAAATCTTATATATATCATATTTCATCTGTATTTGAATCCTGGTTTCTCATATTTGATTTTCTTTGTTCCTTGCTAAGCGCAAAGTTGAAAAATGGACTATCTCTGCTCTGCCAATCACGTCGATTTTTAGCGTTATAAGCACGCAGACTTACCTCTGAGCCAACGAGGTGGGGATTCATATTCGAAGAGCTACTCTGTGTTTCACGAGGTTGTATTTATCTACAATTAAATTGTAGTTTTGTTTACAATGTATCTGCCCCCCAGTGGCACAGCGGTATGTCTGCGGACTTACAACGCTAGAAACCGGGTTTCGATACCCGTGGTGGGCAGAGCACAGATAGCCCTTGTGTAGCTTTGTGCATAATTAAAAACAAACAAACATACAATATATCTTGTTGATGTTAATATTGCCCATATTTTTAGAGTGATTTGAGAAGCAGAAAAATAAAGTGCATGGGACGGGCTTTCCTTTGTCTTCGGTAAATTTGGTTGCTATTTTTCATCAGTTTGAAAACATTATGATTGCAAAGACATAATACATGTACTTACTGAATACTAAGTACCTTTACGAAGTTTGATGTTCCTACTAATCTTATCTCAAAATTATAGTGCAAAAGATTTATATTACGTTTTTCAGTGATATTTTTAAAATAGAATTAGAAAACGCAGAAACCCTCTCATACTCAACTACAAACCAAGCGAAATACGAGAATTCCCTTTTAATAGCTATTTTAAACAAATCTGAAACAACAAAGACAAGTACTTTATAAATTGGAGCAAAAACAAAATTTCATTTAAGATTCGTTTGTTTTGAATTTCGTGCAAAGCTACATGAGAGCCATCTGCGCTAGCCGTCTCTAATTTAGCAGTGAAAGACTAAAGAAAAGGTAGCTATTCATCACCACCCACCGCCAACTCTTACCAACGAATCGTGGATTGATCGACACATTATAACGCCCCCAGGTCTGAAAAGGCGAGCATGTTTGGTAGGACGGGGATTCGAACCCGCGTCCCTCAGATTGCGAGTCGAGCGCCCTAACCACCTGGTTACATTCATTTAAAATCATTGGAAAGAAATTAAAGCTCTTTAAAAGTAACTTGAAATATGTTCAATAAGATATGATAATTTCAAGATTCAAAATAAATTACCTCAAAAATATTTGTCTTTGTTATTCAGAAATATACAAATGGGCAATTTAAAAAAAGAAACTGGACTTATAAGTTAATGTGACTTTAAGAAGTTGAAGTAAAGAGCTATAGTTAAAATTTAAAAATCAACTTTAATATACAAAAATGACAGTTGTCATAATCATACAGTCTGGAATGGTAACCAGCAAATACATAAAAATGTAAGGTTGCAATCGAAATACTTCTGTTATATTACCATGATCTTTAAATTCAGCCTCAGTGGCACAGCGGCATGTCTGCGGACGTTTCCTGCCAGAAACCGGGTTTCGATACCCGTGGTGGACAGAGCACAGATAGCCGTTTCTGTAGCTCTGTGCCTAATAACAACCAAAAACAACTTTAAATTCAAAAACTTCAATGGAAAGCACAGGAAGGACAGAAAAAGTGAGACTTGAAGCTATTAAGTATAAAAGGAAATAAGTGGTATCATTGAACCGGGGAATGGCTGGTGTTCACAAATTGATCGATAACATCATAAAGCTTTGTGTTTCTAGAAACAAAAATTAAGAAGCTGGGAAACATAATAGTTTGATACTAATGCCATGTTTCATGCTTTCACTTAATACTTAGAAGAAATGTGATGAAATTAGAGAAAATTTCTGGTACGCAGTTTTAAAAGAGTTGGCTCATCCACATTATTATTCACAAATAATTTTTCGAAAATGTTTTGTACTGTAATATCATCAATTTTCTATTCAACAGAAAATATATTCCTTTTAATACTGAAATAACTAAGTAGAATAATTTGAAATATAATACCATAAATGTATCATAAAGTGTTCAGATTACATTTCGATTTCTGAAACACTGAGAAAAATAAACCAGACATTTTTCAAGATCTCTGAAAAAATGTGTGAAAAATATTAACTATAAAATTGCCACCACTGGCTACAAACCAAAGAATTGAGACACAAGGCAATTTCATCTACTTCGGATGACAATGAAAACAAGAGTCACAGATATCTCATTCATATCGCAATATTTTATTTTGAAGGTGTTTTGAAACATGCGTTTTACAAAAAACATATCTTTTATAAAAGGGAACTACACAAACTTATAAGTTTGGAAATGAAAGAATGATCAGATGTCACAAAAATATGGGAAGCATTGTAGATTCCACTAGAAATTCGAGGCTATAGAAATGGGGACTTGTATTGAAATATAATTAATTTTGCTATCAAAAAATTAAACAAATTCTAGACGAGATCCATGATGGTTGTGCCATTTGTTTCCAATGAAGGAAGTCCACCCTTGGGTTATTGGGGTTCTTTTCTGATACTTTTCTGTGTTGATCCTGCTTGGTTTTGAATATCATAAATTGACGATGGGCATTCAGACTTTTGGAATAAAATTAATAGAATTACTGTACAATTGTTCAAACTACGGACTCAAATCTGAAACATCATCCGTGAATGCCAGTACCCATCTTTATAAAAAAAACTAGTATCTGAACAATTACATTTCATTTCTGCATGCTTTTATCTCTTACATTCACTTTCAATATTTGTTACCCAAAAACAATAATTATGAAAGCTTAATTATAACGGAATAATTTTTTTTAATGAATAGTAGTTTTTTTCTGAAAAATCAAGGTTCAGAACCTAATCTTAAGTATCAAATATAATGCTTTTCGGATGAAGTAAATTAGCATCTGGTTTTAAAATTTTAAATATGGTAAAATAAATACATTTGGAGAGTGAATAAGCAAATTCATTAATTTTAATTTTTAAGATTATGCAAGTTCCTAATGTAATAAATTAGAAGCTTTGGTCATTTCGAATATATTGCAAAAATACAAAAGAAATCACTTATCTTTGAGCATTATTTCTAACAGAACAATGAAATTACCATCATAGCTTATGAATTATGTGCTGAATGTAAACGAGTGACATATTTTGTGTATTAACTAAAATTTAACGTCAGGTTGTTATTTGCTTATCACAAACGTTTTGTTCATATTGTGCAATGAAATTATTTTCATGCATGGTTGACATTTGAATAACAATCCAAATGGAAGAACTAGCTTGTGACCAGCTTATATCATGGATGAGTTGGTAAGAGAAAGTAAGTTAATGATTGGATTTAGTTTAAAATAAATTATAACTTTGGATTTAGTTTAAAATAAATTCAAACTTTTTTTTTATCTAAAGCAAGAGGTATAATTTATTATCGGAAACGAAAATAGTAAAAGAATATATCAAATATCACAGATTCTGTATATGGAATCGTTTATGAACTGCTTATAAAAATATGAAGAAAATATGAAAAACTATAAGACACATTTCTACTGTGTCTACGGAAAAACTGAAAGCAGATTAATGATGTCTAAAACATAAACTAAAAATATCTTAACAGGCATCAAGGATATCTGTAAGTTG
>NW_013665641.1:240744-258251 GCF_000517525.1 Limulus polyphemus | reverse complement strand
GTTTCGATACCAGTGGTGGGCAGAGCACAGATAGCCCTTGTGTAGCTTTGTGCATAATTAAAAAACAAACAAAGAAGCATGAAAGTATCAAAACATGAATGAATATACTAAATGCAACTTTTTTGAAATATCAGCGGTGTAGAATAAATTAACAACTATATAGTAAGCAAAATCAAAGTTACAGCATAAATAGGAATAGCGTATCATAAGTATAACATACGAGTAAGCTTAGCTTTATATCAATATCATATATAAGTTATCTATCTTACTTTCTGTACCAGCCTTTAGCAAGTTATATTTTAAATTTAGTGCTATAAGCGAGCTGAGCTAGCATAAAATGTGAGTTAGTAGGGTAGGAATTTGGAAATATGCACACACACATACACACACACATATATATTTATTTTAGAAAATGTTAAGATACATGAAACATCATAATATTTCGTCAGGCCATGTTAATGATGTTTTGATCGTTATGTTCATGTACAACTCATGAAAAAAGGTATACTCAACAGCTCTCTGGATTTAATCTATTTACTAACACCTACTTGGTCTAAATTAGCTCGTGATATGAATGAAAAAAGCAAGGAAAAATCAGTTAGCTAACGGAATGAAACTACCTAGTTTCATCACATGACGTATAAAGCAAATGAATATACAGAAAACTGACATATTTGTGTGTGTGTGTGTGTGTATGATTGAGAAAAATAAAATAAAAACAACTCTAAGATAAGGATATTAAGTTCGATCTACGTAGTTCAAGTATTCCTTTAACAAAGTATCAAAACAACTTCCAACTTGTCTAAAGGACTTAGTACATTTCATAAATATTTAAAAGTGTTCCTGATAATTTTAGTGCAGTATCTGAAGAAGACCTCTGAAAGCATGTAAGGCTATGTGGCCTCTTTCAAATGATTAAATTCGAAGTACCCTTATATAAGTACATTGGAAAGTTTGGCTACATAAAGCTGTAGGTTTCTTACTAGAAGTTTGTGAGATTCATATGAAAAACACATGTGTTACGCAATTTCATTTTCTTCAACATATTCAGTGAACTATAGGAAGATATTATAGATGCGGATGCTGCCAGTCTAGTTTGCTAAGTCACAAAATTTTATTGAGCTAAGTGTTAGACATGTTCACCGTGTCTTTAAGAATCTCTATTAAGAATATATGTTTTCTTCCTAGTAGAAACACTTCCTCTGTTCCACTTTGTGTTGAAATTTACGCTTAGAATCTGTAGAAACGCTGGTATTCATATAACATATGGGCTTGCGTGATCAGGGGTGCAGCACGTAAATTTGCACAGGCGGCAGGTTCTTGGGGCAACAAAAATGAATGTAAAAAATTGTTTCTGGCCGCCATCTGTTCCCCATCAGACAGAATAGACATTTTACAGTAAAGCATACAGCTAGAGCATAACACTGCAGCTACATACAGATAATTCATAGAAAGTTCCTTGGGGGTGGACGGCACAGTCAACGTTAGCACATGGCAGCAAAACACGTTGCGCCGGCCCCGTATAACACTTACTTCGCTTTAGCATTAAAACTGAATCTATTTTGAAAAAAAAAATTACAGTTCAAGTGGGTTAAGGCGTCTCCACAATTTTCCGAGTAACCACGTATGCAGCTTTTCTCGTGTAGGAGCTTTCGTAGCTCCTACCTAACTGACGAACTCAAGGAAAGATCTCCTAGCTAGTTGACTGAGTTAGACAAACGATGAAAATACTTTAAACACTTCTAATTTAAAATGGATCGACTAAGAGGATTAAAGAAACTTGCAGCCAATGCCTGATTAATTTTACGCTTCAACACTTTATGCGTTTAAAATTAGAACAACAGACTACTGTATAGTTCAGCAAAAACAAAATACGTTTATCAGTGCTATGCGGTCAATTGTATGATAAACAAGCTGAGTTGTCAAACTCGGTCGTGGAGCCTTTTGTTACAACTTGTTTGCGTGACAGCACAACTGACTAGTAAGGCACACTGTCTATGCTATCTTGAATACAGACTTACCCCAGAAAAGCTTAAATATTAGGTATAATCAAAGGTAGAGCAATCCTGTTATGTGTATGTTACGCTCAAGATGCTCTGATAACTGAGAAGAAGGGGAAGCAGTAATCTTATAACACCCTAAAGGAGAATAATGTAGAAGAAGGGGAAGCAGTAATCTTATAACACCCTAAAGGAGAATAATGTAGAAGAAGGGGAAGCAGTAATCTTATAACACCCTAAAGGAGAATAATGTAGAAGAAGGAGAAGCAGTAATGTTATAACACCCTAAAGGAGAACAATGTAGAAGAAGGGGAAGCAGTAATCTTATAACACCCTAAAGGAAATAACTGAGAAGAAGGGGAAGCAGTAATCTTATAACACCCTAAAGGAGAATAATGTAGAAGAAGGAGAAGCAGTAATGTTATAACACCCTAAAGGAGAATAATGTAGAAGAAGGGGAAGCAGTAATCTTATAACACCCTAAAGGAGAATAATGTTTTTGCTAAGTTAGTAGAAGAATATGCCACTGAATAAAACGTTTATTGAGTTTGTTAGACTTTGTTTGAATGCACCATTACCAACCACAATTCTTTATTAGACAGAAGGAAATAAACTTAAAGGGTTGTAAGGTACTTAACATATACAAATACGCACCAGAGGATAGAATGTGCACTTGGATATTTTGTACATGAAAGTTAAGCCTGTAATGTTAATATTCAAGGAACTTGTGTAAATATTTAAATATATTAAAATACTCAAACGATCAACGATTGGGTATTTCAATATACTGTAATGTTAAGTTTAATGCACTAATTCACCATATTAAAGAAGGTTACAAAGGGAGTATAAAATTAAAGGATATTGAAAATTCGACTCTGCACAGTATTCTTATTCGACGATTTGATGATTTTTAATTAAGTGTAAAATAATTTTTATCTTATTCCGACTGATAGTTTCAGCGTTGGTCGAACTGTACAAATACCACACTTGGCACATTTTCATCACTTGATAATTTTGCAGAGAGTTTTAAATACAATTTTGGCGTTTAGCATTTAGCCTTAAATACCTATAAATCAGAATTAGGTCTCGATTCAAGTCTTGAAAATCCTAAAAAGAAGTAATAAAATTTAGTTGTGCAATTTTTAAATCATTGAAGCTAACAATTTCTATAAAAAGTATAGACCGAGTAAAATGTACATTATTGTATAATTTTAACTCAATTATATGTTTTTCGCGTATATAACAAGAACTCTCGTTACAGGTGTTTTATGTTACTAATACAGTGCCTGCGGGAAGAGGTTCTGCTTGAAGCTTATTTCTTGTGTGACCCAGACGACCTCCCGTCCCAGTCGCTTTCGGAAATTACAAAATCGAATCAGGTGTTCTAAAACGAAGATTTCAAGAATCTAAAAGAGATGGATAATAACAATTATCTTCAATTTGATTTTAAACACATTATATTAATATTGGTATTTAGTAGCACCTTCAACAGCATATTTGAGATACACGGGTTGAACGGTCTTTGTATGTAAGAGATCTTCTGAATACCGACCTTATACACTGGTTGACTACTTTATTGGAACCATCTTTTACTGCAATAATAGTGTAGACCCGGTGGCATATACTCTAAAAAACACTTGAAGGCGTCTTGTTTGATTGCAATCCATTCGTTGAGGAGTATGATCAGCAATCTGTTTACAGATGTCGGCAGAGAATTATATTGGCGAATGTGACGTTCTTGTTAATCCCAAAAGATGTTCAATCATATTGAGAACTTGTTATTATGCTGGATAAGAAAGGTGATTGAAGTCAGTGTTGTTCCCTTTAAATTAATATTAGATAGTACAAGAGTGGTAGATTATTTCATAGCGTTTTGAGAGACCTTTTGAGCTTAGGGTTGAAATTATAAGCAACTACGTTCTGTACATTGTGGATGTTATTCGCCCTTTCTAGGGGATCAAAGGACCCATTCCCCTCTAAGAGACCCTTTTCCCATATATTTTCATCATCTTCAACAGTTAGCACTGTCGGAACAAGAGAAGAATGTCAAATGGTTATATTTTCTGTATTTTTACTCCACCTTCAATACAAAAGAAAGTGAAATACAACTCCTCACACCAGAAGTTTAAAATAATTCACCGTCCACAGTTTGCTCTATTAGCAATTTTTTCCTGTTTCCATCTAATATAAGTGATATTTGGACTGGTTTTCGGCTGTCATATGTCAATTAATAAAGCTTAGTTTACATATCCACATGCTTTTTTTTAACAGCATTCCTTCTTATTAGAGCATTTGAAATGTCAAAGAAATGATCTGTCGGGAAATTGTAAAGATAATTTTATTATAACAGTTATATTCACCATGAGTTATCTAATCAAGGCTGTTGAATACTTTTCATTATATAATTGTAAAAACCTTGTTTACAAATGATGCAATTTTTATTTATTTTAATCACAAGAGGAAACTTTTAAAAGTTATGCAATCACTATGTAGGGATAATGATCCATGGTGCTCTTTTATTTTAAAATAGAAACTATTCTACTGTATTTTGTGTATGTTATTGTCTAATAATAAACATGCCTCATATATACTCACTGTTTCTACCTAACAAGCATATTTTCAATGTTTCGACATTAACGTAGGGTGGAAAAAATCGACAACGGCATTTCAATCCAGGAGATACCCATCGACATAGCAGTGCCACCAGCAGCCAACTTCTCAATGGAGACCAGATCTCCCATCGACATAGCAGTGCCACCAGCAGCCAACTTCTCAATGGAGACCAGATCTCTAGTGGAAATACGACAACTGTTTCCGATGAAGATGTCACAACTGATTGGACTCCTGAGATACCGTTTGAAAATGTAGATATTTATTGTTGTTAATTTTATCAAAGATAAATTAAACACATTTTAAATTTTTTTACAACTCTTTGTTAGTAAAAAATTCGAATAAAGGGTAAGAGAAAATGTACCAAAATATAATTTTGGTATTCAGCTTTGAAGGGTAAATGGGCTTCATCTTCATGTTTGAGTTTGTTTTGAGACGAGGTTTTGCTCTAATAGTACACATCTTTATTAGATCTCGGGTTAAGCTATTCGAAACTTAATATCAAGACAAAGGTGTAATAATATATAATACCAACGATCTTAAATGCAATATTTTGTTAAACTGTCGAAAATAATTTGCCCACCAGAAATACTGAAACTATTATTTCTGTAATCAACATGAAGTCGTTAAAGTTACAGACTTAAGCATCATCAAGTAAAACGTCCTAATATTTTAATTATGTTATAACACTGGAGAGCCTATATCAAACCAAGTAAGTTATGCAGCTTTATATTTGTTTACCAGCCCTAATTTCACCTTACAAAATAGACAGAAAAATTAGAACTAAAGAAGAATACTCAAAAACTAAATAGATTCATTAAATCTTTAAAAATTAAAAACCACAAGTAGAAACTTTAAAAATGAACACAAATCTCATCCAATTTAAAGCCATGTAATTATTTAACTTCTTGTTTCTAGCTGTCATGATTTTCATAATTGATAACAGATCTTATAATTGTATAACTTACTGAACTCTCTTCATTTTATTTTTCTTTATTATTATAAACCATTGTCAGTTTCCATCTGAACCTTTACATTTGTTGAATTAATCGGATGATGCTTAACAATCATACGAATATGTAAAACATCTACTAGTACTGATGTAATTAAGTAGAATTTCACTTTAGCTTTGTCAGCTAGCATTAGTCTGCTAAGGGTGAAAGATAATTGTGATACTCAATTTTCTTAGACTTTTGATTCGGAAAATGTTGATATAAATGGCACTGTCTATTGTTCTCTAGTTACTTACTGCTCTGCTATATGTTAACTGTTATGAGAGCTGGAATACAATCTTCTTACCAGTCCTAGTTGTCTGTTATTGATAACTTTATTTGAGCAATTACCTTCACACAACTCGTAAAGATGTAGATGTAGTGGGGTGGGTCACCCACATTTATTCTTTTTCTTTTCTTCTTTCTTCAGTTTTTTTTTCTCTGCAGTTTGTGAGGCTAGAGCTATATGGGTCCTGCTGACTTAGATACCCTTAAGATTAAGAAACATTTTATAATATCCCACATTCTAGCATGTACATTAGTATTATTTACTTTGTTCTTGTTGTTGCGTTTTGTTTTGCTGTCAGAACATTTATAATAGTTTTATTGTTGTTGGAAATGATAATTTATTTTTGATGCAATTGTTTTAAATTACACCTGAAACTAAACCATTTTTTTAATTATTCTATAGACTTCTCAATAAAAAATGAGTCGATTCAATTAACAAAGAGATTGTTGTTTTTTGTAAATTGCGCATAGATAAATCTGACTTTATATGAAACGTTTTACAAAATATTTCATAGTAAATCATCCTTAGAAAGGGATAAAACCTTATGAAATTGGTTAGAGAAACACATTTAGATACTCTCATACATTTGCATCAGCTTAACTTTGTGCCCCCCCCCAAAAAAAACGAAAGTAGCAACAACAAAACTTAAAAAGTTTACTTAAAATTCTTGAAATTGACGTAATAGTTTAGTAATTTGAGTTATTAAAAAAAGTGCTTTACAAGCGATAGCTACTGATTTTTTCTTGAGCTTAACTGATAGCGTACTTGCCTGGTGTGTGAGAGGTTCCAGCCTATAATCCTGTTCGGAGAGACACCAAAATTGAAATACCAGTAAAAATCTGGTGCTCATCTAGTGGTCGTTTCACGAACCTGATATAATGAAACTTTGCAAGAGAGTAAGAATGCGGTATTTCCAGCTGTTAAAAAGTGTTTACCAGAAATGTTACTGAGTTAAAACTCTTTAGTTCAGTTTTAAAGAGCACTCGTCTGGTATGTGAGAGATCCTGGGTTCAGTCCTGCTCTAGGGAAACATAAAAGACGTGAAGTTTTTAAAATCATAAATTGATAAACGTATAACATTAATTAACAGGAACATTACTCTAAATACATGAACTAATACACTGGTAAACAGTACTTTCAAGTAATTGCTCAAGGTTTTATAAAATGTCTAAATAATTCAATAATACTACAAACACATGAAACAAATATTTAAATCACAATGTCTGTCTTTACAGTAAAAAACGAAATTAATAATTACTTCCAAATGAAAAAGGGAAACAGTTTCTAAGAGTTGGGTTACGTATTTTAACCACCTTTTTTCAGTTAACAACTATCGACAATGCTCTCAATGATTTTAAGAACACAATTGTTTGTATTATTGATTTTCTTCAATAATGTTTTGTTATACAACATCCTATTTTCTAGGCTTTATTAGCTGCAGAAGTGGACTAATTAAGTGGCTGACGGAAAAATATATGTTATTATTACAGAAAGCAAAATAATCCTTTAAATTTATCTTCTCATGTTCAGTTAAATGACCTTGGCGATCCTGTAGACGAAGATTCTTTTGACGTTAACCATCGGCCACTGAATCAAGAAAAACAAATCGACAATAGAAAAACAGAAAGTCATCGAAAATTAGCACTGACAATGAGCGAAGAAGTCGACGAATTAATTGATCACAGTATCGAAATTGAATCCAACAAACGGATAAGAAAAGAAAATGTGAGATGGTTTACATTGAGCTTTAAGTCCAAAGACATGGAAGCAAATGTGAGCACATTTTCATGATTTTAGTATATTTAAATTATTTTCTTTTTTTGTCATTTAAATAGAAGAATAAAGACAGTATCTAAACTAAATATAGATATATAACAGTAAATCTGTCATATGAATCGAGGTTATAATATCTAAAACCGTATTTTATTTTTCAGTTTCATCAGATTCGAGATACGGTATTCCGATCCAATCTATTGTGTGCCTTCGTTATCTGGTTATTTATTGCTACTTGTCAAAGTATTTTATTACCAAGGTATGTTGCTAAGAAATCATTTGATCTCCTCCTATTTTTTTACGCACGATTTATTTGTTAACAATGACATATTATAGCTTGATATGCCAGTTTCAGTTTATCTTTAAAACGCATTTTTGGTATTACTTCTTTGAATTCTGTAAGACTATTTCACCGTTTCATCGTTTACTTTATTTTTTATTTTTCAAATTGGAATCAACCCCGTATTCTCTACAAATTTAAAAGTAGCAATACATTGTGGATAGATATTAAAAGTTTATGGTATATAGCTACATAAATCATCCAGCTAACTGGTCATTGGTCTAACTCATAGAAAACTATCAAAAAATTTAGGTAATTAAAAGCTTACATTGTAAGAATGCTCGTCTGAGTGTTCTAATATACGATAAATACTCAAAATGAAACTGGATCTTGTCTCCCGTAGAACAACAATTTTAGATTACAACCAGTTATAATACATTAACAGTGTATTAATAATGCACATATATGTCATTAATATATTCACGCGTTATCACTGGTTAAAAATATTCATATCTAATTAATTCTCCTCGAAATGAACATTTTAAGATATTTCTATACATAATATCATCCTTTAGTTGAATGGTGTCCGTACGAAGTGGTAAACACACTTTTTCACCCACCTCTTTCCGCCTTAATGTTTCGAGATGTGATCTTTGCTTTAAACTTTCTACTGTCTTTTACTACGCAAGTTTCATTTGATTTCAGTTGCTTCACACATATCCACTTTCTAATATTGTAATATCAGTCCTTTATCTCTGACCTTTACATTTCTATGAGATGTTAAGTGCCAGTTTTAGTGATTCCATCTTTATCTTCATTCAGTTATACCCTTATCGGCATAAACATCCTACTCACGCACACCTTGATTTACTTCAGGAGTGACTCCTCGGTGGATCAGCTTTAAGCCTGAGGGTTTATAGCGACAAAAATAGAGAATCAATCCCTGTGATGAACACATTGCAGATGAGCCATCGTGTAGCTCTGCACTTAAACAAGAACCAAACATTACAAGTGTAAAAATGTTAGATAAGGATTACATATGATTACTCAGTTTTGTTAAAGTATTTATGATTAATAAAACCTTGCTGCTTTTGATAATTTTAGTGACTTAATTTATCATTCATCTTAATGTAAAATTTACTTTCATTTTGATTATGCCATCTATTTTGTTTTAACACAAATATGATTTCAAATAGTGCCATAAGAATTGCTTGAATAGATATTTTCAATAATTTTCCGAGAAAAAATATCTAAAATATGGCATAACTTTCATATTTACGAAGTCTGACAAAATTATTATAACAAAGTTCGGGAGAGTGGAAGTCTGACGTAGACTACAAACAAACATTTTTATCTATTTCCTATGAAACACATAAAATAAGAAATAGATGACAATTTTCTTCGGGCATACCACCTTTTTCAAATCTGATAAGTGTCACATTTTTGCACTCAAATATAACTTGATTTTGTAATTTTCTCTCAAACACGTTGTTTTTGTTTCTCCTAGATCCTTGATAATGTTAGTGGCGTTTCTATTGACAACTTTGGCACTAATCATCTTTGTTCTGGTAGCCATGGCAACAGAATTTTCTTATTTTCCGAAGGCCATTAAGAATGTCTCAAGAAAATTGGACGAAAAGAGATTTTTTCGTAACTTAGTGATCTGTGGAGCTGTATTTGTAATATTTATTGCATCTTCCTCAACAATGGCAAGTACTTCTGTAAAATAGAGACAAAAAAATCTGAAGAATCAGAATATTGTATCTGCTGCTCATCGTTTAAAGATGGCTAGTTCTATCGTGAACACAAGGTTACTTAATATATTGTGAAAATGGTAGTAATATTTTTATGGTACTCCATAAGAAGGAAAATCTTGTCGTAGTCAACCATCATTGTTTCAATTAATAAATGTTTATACTGAGTAACTTGTATGTAAAATGACTATTCTTTATTTTGGTTTTGTGTTGTTTTTTACAACAACAACAACAAAATAATATCAAGGTAAAATGTCTCGCCCATCATTATCCCATTTAATTTCAGAATAGCATGGATAGCAAAAGAAAAAAAAAGCAGCATTTTGTCACAAAACCAAACTTTTCATAAACACTCAAACTATATTGCATGTTTGAACACCCAGATAGAGTTTTAAAATTTTCTGTGTTCCACTTTTATGCATACAGACCACATTAATCTTTGGTCACATCAAGCATTTACCTTTCTGTTTTGTAAGTAGCGACCATGATACACTATGTCAATGTAACCATTCTTTTTTCGACGTTTGAATGTAATGTTTTTCTCAGCTTTTTTTTTTCGAAGATTACATATGTACATAAAAGTTTTCGCTTCATAATTATACGTGCCAACCAAATTTTATATTTTAGGTCTATACAGCCACTAGTTAAAGTAGGACAGAAATTTACCGCAGTAGCGCTATTAGCGGATGTTTAAGTACTTTTAACAGGTGCAGTTTTCTCACAATTATATTCTATACAAAATATCACAATTGTTTTTTTTTGACAGTTATTTCTTTATATAAATAAAAGCATTATACCATCAATAGCTCAGTTAACTTTTCACTTTTATTTTATTTTCATTTCGCAAACTTTCGGTTTCATTGCTGAAACCTGTTATGTTATACATGTTTTAGAGGCCTCCAATACTGAGGACTGAAGCTTGTAAAAGAAATGCAAATAATAATGATAATAAAAGGTGGAGAAATTTCACTGAGATACTAATTCAAGAATTTCTTCCCACTTGATGAACTAAAATATAATTACCAATATCTCATATTAATGTTTGCCGTCCCCACTCATCCCTGGTCATATTAGGTCCATATAACAGTTGTTTCTTACGTAACTAGATAAGTGGTCATGAATTAATGGTTAGCAAGCCAAGTTGTGTATCCATGGCTAGCGTTACCGTTACCATAAAAACGAATTGTCCTCCACACTTTAGAGACGTGAGTGCGTTATATAGAGTGACGGTCAAATCCAACTGTTCAATTATAGTAGCCCAAGAGTTGGCGGTAGATGTTGTTGACTAGCTTCCTTCTCTCTAATTTATCAGTTCAAAAACTAGGGACAGCTAGAGCAGATAATCTTTGTGCAGTTTTACGTCCGAAAGATAAGAATACTAAGATTGTCGTAACAGGAAAAAATACACACATGCTATCCTTAAAACCTTTTTTTTTTTTTTCAGATTTGTATTTTATCAATCTAACAATGGAAAACTTTGTACCCAATGATTTTTTATTTAAGGTAACATGACAAACCCAGTATATTTATTGTAACGTAAGTGCAGATACCCTTTTGAAAGACTCTCTGAAGAAACCGTCTACTAATGACAGCATACACTAGGATCTGACTAAGAATGAGCATGAGTGGACTTACGTCTTATACATTTCTCTCGAATAACATCATTTCAAAACCTCGCCTATAGCTCAACTTCCTGACTTCCAGAAGTACGTCCTCTTTGTCAAGAGTCCACCTAAAAAAAGAAAATTTCTTCAACTGCAATCATTTAATACTCATCTGAGTTACTTCATAACATGAATTGAAATGCTTACTTGAGATCTATTATACATTTCTGTTTTCCGATTAATAATTTGTTTTCTCTCATTCATCTTTCAAATAAAAATGTGTAAAAACTATTATAAAACAAACACCTAATTGTTTTAAAACCTGCACTGCCTATAAACCGAAACTCAAATAAAGATTATTTTGTTAAATTTAATTATTGAAATATTACTTCAAAAATGTCATTTAGTTCTATAACTTTAGTAGTTATTCCTTATGATTTTCAAAATGATTAGTAATGTCATTTAATGCTCAAGGGTTTTTGTTTTTTGTAGTTTGTCTGCGATAGATTCTCCTCTAAAGAGTCAAATGATACCTCATTGTACGATCCTGATAGTCCGTATTGTTATTATCCTCAAGTAAGTACTGTTTAAACTCATTCTGTAAAAATATAACCATAACTCGAAGGTTTTTTGAATGATTTTATGTGACACAAAAAAGTTTTAGTAAAGAACTCAAAAATACACCTTTAAGATACGGTTTACGTAGACTGGAAGAAAAAAAAAGCTTATAATGTCGATATCATATACAAATAGTCTGCTAAGTGTCATTTTCTTTAAATAATAGTATTGCAGAGTGCTTAAAGTCTTCTTCTAAGGCTCATATATTCCAACATTCTTTTAATATTAATGCCGATTCTTTCTCATAATTCATTGTTTCAGGTCATTTAAAGTAAACTTAGATTTTTTTTCAACTGTCTTGAAAATAATCACAGTTTTGTTAGGAGAATATCTGGACCGTGTGTAAAATGTGGTATCTCATTTTACAACAAAGTGCTGAAAGTCTAGGCTCTGTGTAAAAAAATGTGATACTTTATTCTGTAGCAAAGTGCAAATGTTTAGCTTTGGTGTTTGCTACAGTCTATTCTTAAAGCCTATTTTCAGCATGAGTGGATTTATACAGATATATAGAATTTCATGTTTTTCACCCTGAATCATGAAGAAGAATAGTTAACGTTGAACCGATAGGGAAACTAAAAATCTAAAAGCACAGAAAAAAACTCTTAATTAATTAATTTACAAAACCACTGTAGTCAAACATTTTTTGCTTTACAAATAATGCGAAATGTCATGTATGTTTCAATTTAATTACGAAAAGTTTTGTTAATTAAATTCAATTTAGTTTCAATTATAAAAACATAATTAGATTCAATAAACCGTTAGCAAGACGTAATATACTTCTTCAACACGATCTGCTACAGATTAGGGACGTGAAGTGCAAGAGCCAAGCTTCCATAAAGACATTTTAACTGTCACAGTACTGAACACACATTAGAAAGTTTAAAATGACAATTTATTGTTGTAATGACGTAGGCATCTGCTGAGTGAAAACTTGAAATGTTTTAAAATAATTGCTATGTTTTCTTTCAACATTTTTAGTAATGTTTTAATTTAGCTTTGTTCTGCGGGTTTATTTCGTTAAATGGCTAATAGAAAATAAGTTCAACTAAAGCAAAAGAATTAATAGGACATATTATTCATGGTAAAAATGACAATTGCACTGAAACTAGTTAATTCGCAATATAAAATACGCATACGCTTCGATTCGAAATTATTTTGTGGAGATATATTTTCACAATAGATTCTTTTCTCAACTTTAGAACAACTAGCAGATCGGCTTGCGGAAATAAGTTAATACTTTTACGAGGGATCTGAAATTGTAAATTTCGATTAATATAGCAAATTTAAAAAGTTTTAACTTTGGCTTTAAAAATATTGATTATATTTTACCTTTAGTCATCAATCTATCAAAATCAAACAACTTTATTATTTTTTACTTTGTATAATTAGTTTACATTTTATGCATTTTTCTACTAAATATTTGACTTATCTTGACAATTTACGAGCATGAGATAAAATAAAAGAACTGTACCACCGTGGGACAGCGGTAGGTTTTAGGATTTATAATGCCAAAGTCAGGAGTTCGATTCCCCTCGATGGACACAGCAAATAGATCGATGTGGCTTTTCTCCAAGAAAACACACACACATGAAAGAACTGTTTCGATATTGTAGTGCCATCTATTAATCACTAGAAATAATGATTCAATAAAATAGTATACTAAAAACATAAGCATAATTTTATGTAAAGACTAACTGATAAGAAAACACTAAAATCGTGATATTGTTTCGGGGTAATACGCTGATTACGTTGTGCGAAATGCAAGCAACCCACAGGAAAATACAACATGACAACAGTTGGTACAGCTAATTTAATGATGTATTGTTTTTAACTACATTTTGCATAAAAATTAACGCAGTTCATTTCATCATTCTGGCTTCAAATTTATAAATAATTAGTTTATTATTTATAATTATATTGCATTTGTCTTTGGCTTTTCGTTAATCTATTTGTTCAAACTAAACTAAAAAACATAATTTGATTTCAGTATTTCGTGTTTACCTGGATCCTGACTATGGTAGCGTGTGCGGCCTTTTTGAAGCTAAACTATTCTCTAAAAATGGTCATGTTGGTTGTTATGGTAACAGTTTATCTCACTTTCATCGGAGTTATCTTTGGCAAAGTTTTCGACAGAATCCAAAGTTGTAACAGCAATGAAAAGTAGGTATTTTGGAAGTTA
Source organism: Limulus polyphemus (assembly GCF_000517525.1). Lineage (NCBI taxonomy): Eukaryota > Metazoa > Arthropoda > Merostomata > Xiphosura > Limulidae > Limulus > Limulus polyphemus. The sequence continues at coordinate 244,152 of NW_013665641.1, read as the reverse complement.
ATATAATATTACTTTAATTGTGTCCAATATTGACGTGTATTTTATTCATTATTTGAGGCTTAACAGCATTCTTTTTACTGACTCCATTACCAGTGTTAAGTAATATAAAATATCCCCAAGGTCACCTGAAGCTATGCTAATGAAGATTATATATTTCAGATTTTACAATTTCCAAGAATTGAATTCCTTATAATTTCTTTAAAAGTAATAATTTCGACATTACCTTTACCAGCTTTTCAGCCTGCAGTTGAGCTTCTCAGTGGAAATAGAACCAAAACTGTCATAAAAGTACGCATTCATTTTCGTTCAAATTGTATTAAAAATGTATGAGTCCTATATAGGATTTTTTTCAATTGTTCCTAGTTTCAATGAGATCATACACATACGTTCATTTTATAATAATAACGTCCTAGTAGTCTAAAGTTCGCACCGCAATGCTGCTAAACACTTTTTGCATTTTCAACTTTTTGTGAATTATAAGAGTAAGAGGCAGTTTCAATGGTGTGTTCAAAACCAAAAATAGCTGTTGTTGCTGATTTTTTGCCTTTTATCTGTTTAGTAGCTCAGAATAAGGACTGGATGTGCAAGAAAACTAGAGATGCTTGACCTGGTCAATTACCCCTTATGCACATAAAGTACTGTTTGGGGTTGAAAAGTTAATGCCAATCTCGTTTTTGTTTTTCATTTTTCGTTTCACTGTTGTATTCATACGTTAGTATGTTTTTGTTTTTTTCATTTGTAGAATCCCCTATTGGTCAACAGTATATTTAGGGACTTACAGCGCTAAAATCCGGGGATTGATTTCCCGCAGTGGACAGAGCATAGATAACCTATTGTGTGGCTTTTACCTAAACAAACAAACAAACATTTGTAGATTCACAGGGTGTGCAAAGACAAATTTTGCCATCCTTAAGAAAAGAAACAGTTTTTAGACATTTGTATCTTACTTTCTCTAATCTGTCTTGATTTCCTTGTTCTTATCTTGCTTATTGTTTAAAATATTTTCATCTTATGTAAATAATAATAATAGGAAACTATTAGAAAACAACTTTTTGGAAAAACGTTCATTTACTTAATAAAATGTTTGGTTGTCTGTCGTCCTTTACAATTAATGTAAACCTAATTAGGACACACTCTGATCTTCGTATACCTGCTGATAATTTTGCTCCTAGCTTATTCTATTGTCTTGTTTCAAGTAGTAATGAATATACAATAGAGTGAAATTCCTTCTACTATAAATAAAAACGGCTTAAATTTCATAAAAACAGCTTACTGTACCACTGCATTATTTTACACCTTCTTCTGGGTAAAGGGTCCGGCGTGACCTCGCTTATAGCGTGCCGGTATGCAATTTGTGCTGCCGTAAACATCGTGCTCATTATTTTGGGGACATGGGTGCGTTAAAGAGTGAAGTCAAAGCTGTTCACTATTCGATTAAAGCAAACTAGGAATTGGTGGTGGATGCTATTTACCAGCTGCATTCTCTGTTATATATCTGACCAGATGGTTAGGGCGCTCGACTCGCAATCTGTGGGTCCCTGGTTCGAATCCCGTCCCACCAAACATGCTCGCCCTTTTAGCCGTGGAGGCGTTATAAAGTGACGGTCAATCCCACTATACGTTGGTAAAAAAAGTAGCCCAAGAGTTGGCGGTGGGTGGTGATGGCTAGCTGCCTTCCCTCTAGTCTTTCCTTGCTAAATTAAGGACGGCTAGCGCAGATAGCCTTTGTCTAGCATACGTGAAATTCATAACAAACCAAACTGTTATCTATCAATTCAAATTTAGAGACGACTGTATGCAGATAGCCCTTGTGTAACTTTGCTTGAATTTCCGAAACAATCTTCTGGTTAAGTCATTTTACAGTAACACAACTAGTGGTAAAACGCTTTATCCAGAAGAAAAGATATGCCGAAGCTTTGGTAAACAGTTTAGTTTTCTCCAAAGCATAAATCGTTTTTGTTTGTAGAATGAGCTATTTTATTGTATTATTCACTACGTTACACAGAAACTGATGTTTGTTAAGTTTTTTCCCTTGGAAACGTGATGACTTGAATTATTTTATAGGTCAAAACCGCATACGTGGACTTCCCTAACCAATACTGTTAGACACCTTCTTTCACGATATTTTCAACTTACAAAAGTAAGACTTTATGTGTAATAGTTTTGCAGTTGTAAATTACAAGTAGACATCGTTACCAAGAGCCCAATATTCCATATATTAGATATTTTCTTGTTACCTTATAGATATCATTCTCTTTATCTCCAGAAAGACATTCAGTTTATCTATTGTTTCTTCTTCTTCTAAACACTTTTCAATTGGCCGGCATTCCTTCATCTCTCGGCGGATTGACTTGAAACTTGATAGAGCTATACCTTGGTCCAATACGCCCAGACGCCTTTTTCATTTTTTTATTTAGTCATTTTTAAGGATTTCATGGGATCAAAGGTCAAATAATCTAAAAATGTATATTTGGGGACCTGTGCGGTCATATTTACAGCAACTTAGATGGAAATTAGAACAAATATAAATTCTTAAGCGCTCAACACATCGACATAAAAATTGGATTTTCCCATTTATAGTTTTTTAGGGGTTCAGCCTAATTAATCGACCATATTTTGACCAATTTACAATGGATTTAGCACAAATATATTTTTCTACAGGTCCCACACATTAACAAACAAAAATGGTGGACTTATCCATTTTTAGTAATGATAGGCGGGTCAAGATGGCTCAAAAAAGCATGATTTTACGGTTTTTTGATAATTACTATGCCGTATTTCGGACAACTTACATCGGATCTGTTAAAAAGATGTTCTTTTTATAGGTTCTATACATATACATACAAAAATGTAGGATATGTTCATTTCTGGTCATTGTAAGAGGTCAAAAGTTTAAATAAATCCATAATTATAAGGGTTTTGGTCAATTACTTTGCCTTGTTTCATGCAATTTGGTCCAAAAATACTCGAACAGTGATATTGACAATATTGGGATTTTTATCATTTGCTTAATTTTTCAGCAAGAAAAGTACAATTTAAGGTTTTCGTAAACTATTCATGCGTATGTCAATCAACTTTCATGAGATTTGGCACAAAGATACCTTCCCAAGCAGTGATATAAATAGTTTTCAGTGACAAAATTGGCCATGTTGGGATTGTTTGTTTGTTTGTTTTTGAATTTCACGCAAAGCTACACGAGAGCTATCTGGCTAGCCGTCCCTAATTTACCAATGTAAGACTAGAGGGAAGGCAGCTTGTGATCACCACCCACCGCCAACTCTTGGACTACTCTTTTACCAACGAATAGTGGGATTAACCGTAACATTATAACGCCCCACGACTGAAAGGGCGAGCATGTTTGGTGGGAAAGGGGATTCGAACCCGCGACCCTCAGATTACGAGTCGAGC
>NW_013665641.1:223373-239922 GCF_000517525.1 Limulus polyphemus | reverse complement strand
CGAGTCGAGCGCCCTAACCACCTGCCCATGCCGGGCCGCCATGTTGGGATTACGTGGCAGAGACATGTTGCATTCGCCCGTGATTGTTGGCCTCCTCAATAAAATCATGTATTTCTAAATTCCTATTGTTATCGCTTTCTTACATAAAACATAGAAACACGTAATGTTTAATGCATCATCACAAATATTTTGATATTTCACACTTTTGAGATTTGTTTTTAAACTTATACTTCTGTTTTTGTTAATTGATATTATAAAAAACACCAGTTGCCTATTCTGGTAAATTTATTTTTTCATTCAATCTGTTTTAATCGTAACTCTTCCGGATGTTCCACTTGAACGAGTAAATTTTCTTGACAGTTAGAAAGTAAAATTATTAGAAAACCAAGACTGAAAGTAATCTAAGAAAATCATAGCTTAAATAGCTGTATTTTATCTCTAAAAGATCCGTCTTGAGCAAATACAACACGATTACTTAGTAAAATCTAATAAATCGAAGAAGATAACCAAATCTAACATTTTTATATTTTTATTTTTACTGTACAATATCAAATTTCAGATGGAATTGCTCAGTTAGTACTCTACAGATGAATGAGTAAGTTATATTAAAATGATGTTGGAACGTCGCCATGTATCCAAATTCGGCCATACTCTATCTGATGACCATACGTCTTGACAGTATTCCTGCAGTGTGGTTTCCATTGCAAAATGCTCTGTGATAATGCTGTTTTGTCCAAGGAACACTGCTACTTTCCATAATCTATCTAGTATACGAGAATGACGATTTTTCAGTGCCCGTTTTAACATTTCGATCCCGCAGAAGTCAATAGGAACTGCGTCTACAGGTTTGACAGGCATGTCTTCGTATAGATTAGTATAAATAACTTTTTACATCCTGGAGGTGTTTGAGATATGCGGCTGCTGAACGGAGATAAGACTGGAAGCCTTATCTCGGTGAACTTATACCTTGTTTGCCTCGTTTCCAGACGGATATTTTGCTTGATTATATTGAATACTGTTGCCTGGGGCTGACTTTTGCCTCTGACCTTTGTGTGCGTGGATTCTTACTTATTACAAGAGGCCGCGCTTTGCTTACCACGGTTGAAGTCCGACTTATTGCAGGTCTCTTTCTGAATGGTCCTGGTGCACCAAATGAATTCATATTTGTTTTTAACCAATGCCATTCAGTACAAGGGATTTAATCATCCTCTAAATTCTAAATTCCCAATCTCAACACATCATTGTGATCTGAGTTTGTTTCTTTGTTTATGTCAGAAAGAGATGTTTCATACCCTTTCCAAAAATGACCAATTTTCGCTGAAGTTACTCTACTTACGTAATGCCAAACAATGTCAAAATATAATTCTGATACATGCCGATCCCTCGCGATTTTATATCAGCTGTGCTTTTTATACAATTTGCTAAGTTGTATATTCAAAATCTTTTTTAGTATAAGATACTCAACCCTGTATAATATTTCAAAATCATACCGAAACGATAATTAACTACAAAATATGATTTTCAATATATATATATATACATATGTGTGTGTGTGTGTGTGAGTGTGTGTGTTTATGCATAATAATCATAATCTCTTCCCTTAATTCATGCTACTGTTATGTATACATTCTGTTCAATATAAAGAGATTAGTTAGATAACAAAAATAAGAAGTATTACTGTCACACAATAGTCATCGCTACAATTATATATTAACCACAACACGCTTGTCAATATTGGAAAACTATACATGGCTAGCACAAGCAAATGATACCCAACGCCCATGTAGTCGAGTCCCGCTGCACTTATGGCATCTGAAATCAGAACTATTTCTGTTGGGTAGTGCGCCACTTATAAAAACATATTGTGAATATAAATATTAAGAGCAATAGAATAAGCAATAAAAATTAATAAACCATCATCTCTTTCAAACAGTGGTTGGATTAAAAACAAGAACTTACAGTCACTTGATTCGATCTATTTTGTTTCTAAAAATAAAACATATGTGCAATTTTTACAAAGTTAATTTAGAATGGTATATTACTAATGACGCTTCGTTTTTGCTAATAAATGATGCTATGAAAATATTGGTGCTTCATTAGATCTAGTTTATTTCATACGTATCTTTCAGCATTTAGGTTTGAGTTGAAGCTGTCATGGATAATGTTCATTACCATTCTGCTGTGCTACTGATATGGCATAGTGTTTATAGCAATGTACTGGGTAATGGCGTTTTATGTGATGTGTGGTTTTACTTTTTTGTTGTTTTTTCAGCAATATGTGCGTCTCAGTAAAAGCCAGGACATTTGTTTTGATAGTGTTATACTTTTTAATGGTGACTTACCATTGTAGACTGGTAAGTGAACTTTCTGTTTTATATAGATAATTTCTTATATCATGGTTCAAAAATAGTTTTTAAATGTTATATATCTTGTTACTAAAACAATATTAGTATTAAAATATATATATAATATTTATAGTAGTCTATAAATGATACATAAATGTAACAAAGCATTACTGGTAGGAAACGAATATTTGACTTATATTAGGCAAGTATGTTTCTTGCCGTTAAAGATAAAAACTTGGGTTTTGTTTAACTGTTAACGTACAAGGGTTATCGTTCTCTGCTGAAAGAGTACTTGTATGTATTTTTGACAAACTACTGTTGTGTCAGTAGAAAATGGGCGATAACCTCTTGAAAGCCCTGTATTACGTCAATAACTACTGTTAATTCTTTACCTAATGATAAGTATTCTTACCACTTAAACAATGAGATGGCAGCAAACATTATTGAACGATGCGAAAGTTGTCGTTTTTTGTCCATCTTGACGTCACTGCATGGTAGCACAGACACATCTAACCCTCATTACGCAAAGAGTAATTATATTTCCTAAAGCCATGGACCGATAAAACTGTATCCTTCCTGCGCTTCTTCTGGTTCTAAAGCACTGATTGAACTCAGCTAAATAAAGAATAAAGAAGTGTTCAGCGACCACTTTTTATATAGATCTAATAACATTAAACTTTCTATCTAGTCTGTTAGCTCAAAATTATAATTGTTTATGTGTAGACAGCCCTTGCATAGCTTTGCGTGAAAATTCTGAAACTAACAATATGAAAGATTTTGCTAACTTCATTTACAATATGCTACTATTAATATGCTAATATTAATAATGACGCTTCTTGTTTGTATCTATTTTCATTGACGCTTTTATGAATAACACTGAATTAGTAGCTATATTGATTTCACATTAACTTAATTACATTGATTTCCGATATGAATAAGATTGTCAGGTATAGGTGTGAAATTTTTATATGCAATTTTATAAACATATTGTTTCTGGCATGTTGAAATTGGTAAGCTACTTTTCAGTCATACCGTTATCTAAAGAATGCTAGAACCATTATGTTACTGCTTATATCACGATCAGTCTCATCAGTCTTACTTGTATGAATATCACTAGATAGCGATTGTGCAAAGAAAGTTTCAAATGAAGCTGCTCTCAGAAAAGTTTACGTTAAAAATTACAAAGGCGATTCTGTTTACTCCAAAATACTCAACAATACCAGAATCAGGCAGTATCGAGTCCTTGTTACAAATAAATTGAAAAGTATCTGTCTATTGTCACTAATTTAAGATGAAAATATATTTTAAAAAGATCCAGATCGCTGAAAGAAAAAAAAAGAAACAAATGACCTGTGTTTCAGTCTAGGCCAAATATTAGGGCCTAGCTATTGAAGCTCTTTTGGCTGAAATTTTGGCAGTTGTTTTTTCTTTCTTTGAAGTGGTTTTTAACCGTATTTCATATACTTAGATATCATCATACTGCCAACAGATTTCATAGACAGACGTGAATGACTCAGACTACCCCTTGTTTGTTAACTGATTTAGTAAATGGATGTGAATGACTCAGTCTACTTCTCTTGACTGTTCAACATAATGTTTAAAATCATTAAAGAAGTTAGGAAATCATAATAATTTTGTATTACCAGAATGGTAAATTATTCTGATTTTTCTATAAAAGGATAGTTTTATAAAAAAATAACAATTATTAAATCATTACAGACTTGCATTGTTCAGCAATTATACAAGCCTTTTGGTATGATTGGCACTAAGATAATTACTTTGTTTTCTGTTTGATTACAAAAAGAATGTGATTACACTTACTCATAAACAAGCTCTTCTAATGTCAGGCATACCATTACTTTGTGTAGTGAGAAATAACACACATTTGTATTTTTGAAATACATTGAATGGGTAACTGTATATTGTATTGGACAGGTCGTACCTGTCCCCTTCTGGTTTTTTAAATGTGATTTACAAAGCTTTTTATATTCTACGTTTTTATATTATGGTGGACTTTATTAATAAACTTTGGATAAAAAGTTTGAGGTTTGGATAAACGAAATTATTCGAAATCTACAATACAACATAGTTGAAACCTGAAAGGTTATATTTTACTTCTGCAATATGTAAATATTTATGACTGTGAAATTGTTTGTGCATCACATTTGCTTGTTTGGATCTCATACCTTTACCTATAACTAGAATAACATTTATAAACAATTTGTTATTTTGTATTATAGAAGGTTACATTACAAATAAGAACATTTGAAAAAGACACACTATGAATTAATTTTGTATTTGAAAATATTTATGTTATTTAAAGTTAAGATCTCCAACAACGATGCGATTTTAAAATGCTAAACTGTTTTTTTTTTTGTTTGTTATCTTAAAACGTTTAATTTAAAACAGATTGAAATTACGTCACGCCTGGATTTTCTGTGGAAGGCTCAGGCTCAGAAGGAACTTCAAGATATGAGAGAAATACGCCATTACAATACACAGCTACTTAAGAACATCCTTCCAGATCACGTTGCTTCGTACTTTTTGGCACATGACCGAAATTATGAAGTAAGAGTTAAGTAACGGCAGTTAGCTTTTTTATTTCAGATTAAGTTTATTTTATTTTAACTGACTCAAATGAGGTTGACAATCTCAGAATAAATACACAGATATTAGGGACGTAATATTAATAATTATGTTCTTTTGTGAAATTAACTCAACTTTCTTCCAATGAGAATATAACATATAAAATAATGCTGCATCTGAACTTTATTTACAAAACATAACATATTTGGAAAGGCAGAACTAAATGCAAGATATATATAAAACAACCTTGGATTGGTAATTATGGTATCATCTAATAATCTTACTAATGTTACTTTTATGTCTTAAAGGATAAGACTTCATATGACTTCCTGAATATTAATGAAAAAACTATTGAAAATCTGACTATTTAATTATGAAAAATATTTAGTTATAGTTAATTTATGACGACTCTCAAGCCCTTTTTTTAACGTTCAGCATCACAATTTCGAATTTAGTACACTGTAAAATTAGTATTTAATTGCCTTTTAAAGTTTTCATTAAAGAACAAAACATTCATTCTCATATTAAACTTATTTGTTCTTCAGATAGCATTTTACTCCCACGTAACCCTTTATTTATTCTACCTTTGGTTACAATCAGAAAACAAATAATTGTAATCGTATTATTCAATATATTGTTTATTTATCAAAAACCTATGCTTGATGAGAGAAAGAGACAGACTATATCAAAAAGCAAAGGCTAACGATGAATCAAAATGATGTTTATATTTTTTACTAACGTTTGGATACTTAGGATAGAGCAACTTTACATTCAGGAAGTAACATTGTCAGTTTATTTTAATGGTAATATCTATTGTATCCCTTAAAATAGGAACTATATGCCCAGTCCTATGCTTGCTGTGGTGTTCTGTTTGCATCCATTCCAAATTTTGCCAACTTTTACTCAGAAGATGTTAATAACGGAGTGGAATGCATACGTCTTCTCAATGAGATAATTTTTGACTTTGACCAGGTAAATACTTTATAATTCTAATATCATGCAAATTATTACTCATGTAATAAAGAAGAAATATAATAAAATATGACACTTCAAAATAAAGTTTAAATTTATCAATGACATTATAGTTTACTTGAAAAAATCAAGTACAAGAAATTATTAAGAATTTGAACCGAAAATATGAGACCTTTGCACGATTTATTATAATAACATTTTATTGAATCAAACTATTTTCATCAGAGCCCGTATTAAATTTATACGGGTAAGAAAAGAAAACATTCGCGAAGACGATTTTCAAATAATACTAAGCCTAATCTTCGTTTATTTCATCATACTGTAAAATAGTCACTACTGTTATCTTCAAAGCATCTGTCAACGGCTAAGTCTAAAAGTTATTTTCCGTATCTTCTTTTCCTATTCATATGAACATAAAGCACACTTCGTTTTCAGAAATAATATTACAATAAACGTGAAAATTATATTAGAAGGTGTTTAAATGCATGGTAAGCATGAAAAATAAATATCTTGAAACTGTGAGTTACTATTTTTTAAGAATCAGATTCATTAATAGTTGTGGTACTTTTAAGTTAAAATACAAGTACTAGATTAAACTATCTGAGGTTTCTGTTCTATTATTATAACTCCTGTCAAGTAAATATATATATATATATATATTTACAATTTACAAGTCTAGCAGATTTAGTTATACATGTTTGTGGAAAATAAAACTCTTAATCTTTGTTACGCAGCTTTTGGATGACGAGAGATTTTCCTGTCTAGAAAAGATCAAAACAATTAGCAGCACGTACATGGCGGTATCAGGACTTAATCCTGACGATCAGGTGTGTTTCAGTTTTTCCAAACATGCCACGATTTTATTGAAAATGCGATGGTAGGGAAACTGTCTTATTATTATTTGTTTAATAGTAAAAACATTAACTTTGTTGAGGTATTAAAATTGTTATGTGAAGTTATTTTTAAAATTCCAAATAGTACTCTAGTTTTTTACAATCCTTGAAAATGTGGATATATAGATAGTATCCTAAGTTTTGATAGCCATGCCATAAAATTAGTATTCTAAGTTGTGACAGTCATAACATACAAGAAATAATCTAATTTGTGACAGTCATGGAATACAAACTGTATTATAAATTCCGACAGCATGGCATACAAACGTATTCTAAGCTTTGACAGTCATGGCATACAAATATTATTCTAACTTCTGACAGTTATGACATACAAACAGTATTCTATGTTGTGACAGCCCTGATATGAAAATATTATTCTAAATTGTGACAGTCCTGGATTAAAAATATTACTGTAAGTTGTAACAGTCATGGTATGCAATCAGTTGTGACAGTCGTAACATACAAGCAATATCCTAATTTGTGACAGTCATTGCATAGAAACACTATTTAACTTCTGACACTTGTGGCATGCAAACTGTATTCCAATTTATAACAGTCATACCATAAAAACAGTGTTCTAAGTTTTGTGACAGACATGTCATAAATGTTGTATTTTTAATATTGGTTCTTCTATGTGTCATGGAAACTTGATTTCGACCTATACTTATGAAACATACATTTATGAAGGTAGTCTCTAAAGTAGAAACCAATCCGCTACACGAGGCATGTGTGTGTATGTAAAGAGATCATTACTCTATGAGTTTGGGTTGTAATACACCTTATTTTGGAAAACAGCTAATCCACACTACATCTTTCCCGGTTATCCAATAGTGGCGTTTTAGCTTATCTGCTGTTTCCAGGGTTGTAGCTTATTATCTTCTCTTATAACTTGCTTTGGAGACTTAGAAAAAGAATGGTTAAATTACAGCCTCTGTATACGAATGAATAAGCTTTCTTTTATACAAAGGCTGTTTTCGTCATTGCCATTAGTTAAGTCCCAAATAATTTGAATTGATGACCTCTAAACACTCACTAAAGGCATTCAAAAATACGCTCCATCCGTGACCTTAAATTTGTATGCTATTTCACACGTTTATGCAGCCATCTTGTAGCAGATTCTATATAGCTTTGACTGCAACAAAGACAAATACATTTATAGCTACATCTGATATTCTTGATACATATACATAGCGAGAGAGAGAGACCGAATTACTCCACTAAGAATATCAAATGTAGCTATATCGGTAAAGTTATATATAGATATATAGCTTTACCAATGTAGGTAAATCTATAAGAGTTAAACATTTAGGAGCTTATACATTGGCGACTTTAAGAAGTTTCGTTTATTCAAATAGTCATGAATTATTCTGTCTATAGATATTATTAAGCTCTTTATGCAAACATTCATAAGTGTATGAGATTTTACGTGTGCGATAAATTAAGATCTTCGTTAAGTTTTTCTTTAACAAAATTGGTGTATAATTTGTAAATTTGAAGTATATAAGCTAGTAAGCGTCTTTTAATAGTAAACTTCATACTCGAAGTTACCATTACTAATAGCTTTTGTGTAGCTTTGCACGAAAATTCTCAAAATAAACAAAACTAGTCACTATTCCTGCAACTAAGCTTAATTTTTAATATTCTCAGGCTTTATATTTTGTTTTCACGAGTATTAGATACTCTGCTAGACTCGAATCTGTTGAATTCAACACTATGCTTAAAACAATACAGTCATTGTCAATCATTTCCACAGATACTCACACGCGCATTAACTGGGGCAAAGGTTACCAAATAATCGTTGTTTTCTTTGGATTCTGACTGATTCTAACTCCCAACCCCGAAATACATTTTTCTAGAATTACAATAGTTTCAAACAAGCTGTTATTATTATTGATTTCTCGAAAAGCAAACTTAATCGATATTTTAATAGTTTGAACGCCACAGGATCAGGAATTATATCGACAAATCTCGTCACCCATAAAACAAATAAACAAAACATCAAGAATTATTTATGTTACAATAACAATGCATTCTTATATCGTAAACACCATTTGGTGAATTACATTAATAATTTAAATAAATGTTCTTATCAGCTGAATTACCAAACTTTCTTGAGAATTAGATGATTTCAGCTTCTCATACACACTATTAATGATATTCTTCAAATTTATGGTGTAATCTTTATAAATGTGTTCGGATACAATTTGACTACAGAGAAGAACAATAATTACTTCAGTTTTAATTCAACATAACAGATCCAAATATAAATCAAAGCATTTTATATTTTGATTTTGTGACTCATCAACAGGATTGGGTGTCCATCGCTTTGAGTTTTATGTGTGTCATTCATACACACGGCAGTAGTTAGGGCAACACTTGAGTGTCCAAAGGATGCTGCCTCAGTGGGAGGTCGTCGTTGAATAGACGTCAAAGGATGCTGGCCATTGGGCGGTCTCCTTTGAGACCATAGGTCACGTAACGTCATAGTTCTAAACTGTGCAACCATACGGCGTGTTGCTAGGGGGGGGGGGGACAAGGGAACCAAATTGTAGGATGATGAGGTGCAAATATCAAGTGTCTCAACATGTGATTAAATAAACATCAAAATTTAGATTTCAAAAGGTTTGATATTAAACACAAACAATTATGGGATAATAATGATAATAGTATATACATAGCAACATGAGATCTGTAAATTATAATTTAACTGTAACTGACTTGTGATAAATTTAACATTGTTTATTCTGTTATGATAATCAAGTCAAATATATACTCTATCTGTATTTTAGAAACATTTAATTTTTACATGAATGTTGAAAGTAGAAGACAAATATATTTATCTTTTAGGCCTGGCATGGCCAGATAGTTTGAATCCCCGTCCCACCAAACATGCTCGCCCTTTCAGCCGTGGGGGCATTATTACGTGATGGTCAATCCCACTATTCATTGTTAAAAGAGTAGCCCAAGAGTTGGTAGTGGGTGGTGATGACTAGCTGCCTTCCCTTTAGTCTTACACTAATAAATTAGGGACAGCTAGCGCAGATAGCCCTAGTGTAGCTTTGCGGGAAATTCAAAAATAAACAAACAAACAATTTATCATTTGCCATTACAATATTAGTCAAATGTACAAATGAATTAAATCATACACTTAAACAAAATTGAATAACATACTCGTAAGAATTTTGTACTAGCAAAGTAAAAACTATAATTTATTATGTTTGGATTTATTGTTATGCAGAAATGCATTGTCTATGATGTCACTATTTCCTAGATTCCCTGTAGACTCCTCACTCGATGTATGAGTCAGCAATCAACAGTTGAACTGACCTTTACACATGTGCAGAAACCAATTAGTTTATTATATGCATACATAGTTTGTTTTATGTATGTTGTACATTCATTTATAGTTATATCAAATAGGCTACACTGTAAAATAATAAAGTGTTATCAATTTTATTTGTGTATTGTGGGTTCCTTATGTCAAAAAATTATACCTACCAATTGCCTCTGTGATCTAGTGTTTTGTACTTCAAGGTGAATGCTATACAGGAAATTATAGTGAGTAAAATGGCAAAATATTCTTGTTTCACTTGATTTAAATAATAGTAAAGTTTACTTTTTTACTACATTTGTTCATTCAGTTAGCTTGTATGGTTGAGATGTAGAGTTTGAATGTTTTAGGTTAACACAGTCCTGTATTTAAAGATCATCTAGTATGCATGGGTGTGTAAGATCGTGCTTTATATTTGTAGAGTTTGAATAATTTAAATATAAAACAGGATTACATATATGTGTTAGTATATGAATATAAGTCAAATATAAAGTCAAAGCGTACTACATTATAATTAGTGAAATATACATTATATATTTAGAGATTAAATAATATATTTATAAAATATTAAATATATCTTTTCAGGACTATGTATTTATAATATAAACTAGTAAAATTTTAAAAAAGTATGTTATACAAATTAGATGTAATGTTAGTTATAAGGTTTTGTTTATTAAAATGTAACTATTGTTATGATCCTGTATTACCATACTATATAATAGTTAATAAATAAAAACAAATAATGACAACTCTGCAAGTTGATAGTTATAGAAATATATTATAAAAAACACAAACATCAAATATTAACTTGTATACAATAATTTACAAAAAATACAATAAAAAATACTTATTCTTGATAGATTCACATAGGAACTGTCTCTCCAATTCACAACTAGATGTATGGTTATAAAAGTTGTCACTGTTCAAATGTCCACTGCACCAAAACTTGTCGATATTTTCAGAATGGTTTTCAAAAGTTCTCAAAAACATCAAGGCTTACAAAAGTTACAAAAAGTTAAGACTAATTATTAGACTTACAAACAATTTAGAGTCAAAATAAATAAGCCAATGTTAGCTTATAACAAAAACCTAGATTAATATCTAGGTTGACAAACTCTTCCGAGTCAATACAGAAATGTCTGTCTCAAATGGCCACTCGAATTAAACAAAGCCCAAACACTAACACTTTCAAAAAACCTCTTTCTAACCGAAGTTTGAAACCTTTTATATAAATGCCAAAAAATTGTTACTCAGCACGTGCATAATATATATCATGTAATAAAAAAAAATCATTAGTTAGGTGCACATAATTATTCAAGCGATATGCCTACAGCACCTCACAAAAAAGCTTTCACTAAAATATCACACAAATACAAAGATATTACAAAAATACATAATCATAACACTATAAAGTTGACCATAATGATAAAACTAATGTTAAGAACTAAAGGTATTAAAATAGTAGTTTTTGTTTTTTAATGTGATACATACGACATATATATATATATATATATATATCTAGAGTTTGAATGTTTCACATATAAGCAACAAAAACAGTAAGTTTGTAAGTTAAATTACTGTATGGAATAAATATTTAGAGATTGAAAACTTTAGATAAACATGAAAAAAGTTTTTTCAGGAACATATAAAATAAACTAGTATAATTGTAAAAAAGTATTTTATACAAATTAGATGTAATGTTAATTTTAAGACTTTGATCATTGTTGAAGTGAATACTATCAAGTTGATGATGTAATCACACATTGAAACACATTGGTATTTGTTAATTGTTTGTAAACCATCTGCAAGCTCATCATCCTAGACTTTGTCCTCTATTTCTGCCCTCAGTAACATGCACGATGGTGGCACAACTTGGAACTATGACATCTTATTCTCAAAGAGACCACCCGCTGAGTGGCATCTTTTGACCTCCACTTACCAATGATCCTCACTGAGGCAGCATCATTTGGATAGTCAAATGCTACTGTAACTATACACAGCTAGCTGTTTTATAATTGTATGAATTTTAACGTCTACCATGTTGTCTGAAGTAAGGAAGGCTGTTTTCTTGGTTTTCTGTATACCCAATATTTTAATCATTTCATAAAATAGCACTTCTTCAAGTCCTTAATCAGAATACGTTTTCTTGATTACTTCATATTGTGACATAAGCTCACTAATCAGCTTCCAAAACATTGTTCTAGGTCTTTTGTTGTTGTTTGATACACCATGAACCTCCGTTTCCTTTGTGAAGTAGTCGATTACCATTAATCTACATAATGAATTTTCCCATCATTTGCACTTTGATTGATTTTTCACATAGTCACTTCAATGTACCTATTTCCTAGTGATACACTTTTGAAACTTCAGTTTCACGTGTTATAAGGTCGTCAATTTTGGTTTCCTGATCTCTAAGTGTAGCAGTGTGAAAACTGTCCAAAAACATATCACCTCACAAACGTATCTCTTCATCACATTTATCTCTAAAATGTACTCATCCTCCATGGCTTTCGTTAGTATATTATATTCATATACTTCTACTGACAAGAATGTGATTCAGTTCTCTGTTCACTCACACTTTGTCACCACTTGCACTTCACGTTATCTATTCTCTTGGATAAATTGAGCAGGCATTTTTCTTTCCTTGAGTGTGTATCAGACTAAATATAAGTGTCTTTAGATTCAGTGTGATAATTATGTAACATAAATATTATTTTATGATTCATTAACTCTTTAGAAAACTTCTTGAACTAGCAAATTCTTCATCACAAAAGAAACATTTGTTTCATTACACCAAAATTTTAGCTCCCCACCCCGTTCATCTTATTTATATTTTTTACAGATCTTTTATAACATCACCACACTCTTCTATTTCTGTCTTTGCGATCTTCCAGAGATATATTTTGAGCTTCTCTTTTGAAATTATTTGTTACATTGTTTCTTTATGGTCAAAGATGAAATACACTACTTAACCATAAAGATAACTTTCATTTAATTGACTTTCATATGATTGTTGCTTTCCACATTCCAAAGCATAATGTTTCTTGTGCACATTCTTGAAACACTTTTCATTCATGATGACTTTTATTATGAACAGTGATGCAGTCCTGCAGGGATGCAAGAGAGTGCCAATCTTTCACTTTGTGTATATGGGGAGTGCCACTCCCAAACTTCAAATGCAACTTATTTCCCGTATAACTTTTCCATATTATCAAATGTGATAATTCGATTAAAATCATGTCTCTAATATAGAAGACTTTACATAAAATTAAGTTTTTATCATTAGCTGAAAGTTCTCTGACCTTGCATAGACTACTGTTTTACAATAATATCTCTTAAGCAATGACTTTTTTGAATTAATTAATAAATATAGTAGCCATATCAAATAACCAGTTTGATAATGAGCTGTTCTGTCGGAGGGGAGTGGGAGATAAGGGAAAGTATGGCAACTCCTCACTTCTAAACTTATTTCTTCATCACTGCTTATGAAACTTCACATTATATATCATAAATCGATCTTATAAGCCAGAAGATTAGCTGTGTGTAACGAATTTGTTGTTATGTATTTATTTTAATATCATTGCTTTTTAGATTAAGTTTATATTTAAAAACATGCATAGCTGGCAGTGTTAGACATGTATTGCAAAACTCCCGCCAATTCTCCAAAGTTGTAGACGGTTCTCGAGAGTAGGAATCAACAATATATCTATATACGTAAACGTTTAAATGTAGCTCAGTATTGTTATGTAATCTAAATTTTCTAGAAAACCTTCCCACGCCAATAAGTACAACCAACTCGACGCGCCAAAAGGGGAGTGTCTATTAGTAGTTCGCTATAATCAGTGTGCTATAAACTTCGAAAGCAACAACTGTGATTGTTATAACGCTTATCAATCGAAAATCTTCAGATATTTGGCCAGGAACATTTACAAAGTTCGAACATTACAAATTATTTATCTTCAGTGGATTATCATCGGACATTAATATTTCTACGAAGACATTATATAAATTCAATGGTGGAAAAACTCAGCATGTGGGGCAAAGGACAAAGCTAGCTAGCTTCCGGGCGAATCGTACCTACATCGTACTTAACTCGCTCTTTGTGAAAACTCGATAAGATATCAAGGAAGTTCCAGACTAGAAAGAAAACATTACATTGTTTGTAAGTTTGTGAAACTTTTGTTTATAAACCATTGTTTGTAATAACTATTTGTAATAATTGTTATTGTAAATTGTATTGTTGTGTGTATATTAAAACGTATTTGTGTTAAAAACGAAAATGGTGTGTATCAAGCTTGTTGGCAAATATCATATACTGTCTATATATCGTCTTTAATGTAACTACTAAATCCAAAGCACAATTTAACTACTAAATTTAAATTATCAGTTAACTGGCTTCGGACTATTCGAAATTCTAATACGTAACAGCTGAAATTGACTGTCCTGTATACTTCTTAGTTGTTTGCAGCAATATAGATTTTTGCTACAATAGGTTTAATAATGTTTGTCATTGTAATATTGTTGTTTAATTCTAATCTGATGTATGCATGTATTCATCCTAAATGACATAGTTGAACTCTTCTCCTACCAATGAATCCAGGGTTCCTTTAGCTTATGCCTGGTTAGAACAGAGGAGCAAGGCATTCCAAATCCTCATCAAGTTACAGAAGATTTAAACCAAAGAATATCCTAAAGCGTTTTCAACAAAACACCAACCTGCAACCTCAATTTAATAAATCAGTATGTTGTAGCTATATTGCGTTTTTGTGTTAGTTATAAACTTAATTTTGCTCAGGAAAAGATACTTGGCATCATATTGTTGCTTTGGTTGGCTTCACGCGTGTTTTGACAATCACTGATAAGTTACTGACAAGAGTAAACACTTATGACAGGCGATTATTCTGGATTTCTATCTATGGTAGATTGTTGAATGTTGCTAAGACTGGACTATTCAGATGCACAGCTTATTGTTTTTTAGTCATTCTGTTCACTTAAGAAATAATCTGTAATTGAACAGAGCTTCCCCCACATCATAATTTGTATTTCTCTGGTCTAGAAAGACGAAATTGGTTTAAAAATCTTGTGATCTCCGAAGTGTTTTAGCCATGCTAAAGATTGCTTATCTAAGAAGATTGAAGTGGTGACTGGAATTACCCTTGAACACTAGCAGTCTAATTATCAAGCACATAATCTGATTCTTAAACTGGTCAATGCTGTCTGACAGAGTTATTGGCTTCCACAGGAATGATGAGTTTTATCCATAGAAAATTTGACATCAGCAATTTTTTGCCCATCATTTTTAAAACTTATACTTCTAGAAAAGACTACTTATTTGTACATCTTCATAGTTTTCGTGCATCCCTTTCATGAAGCATTTATAGAACTTTGAACACAGATGAAATTCACATCCACGTTTTAGTTTTATTCCCAATTTTAAACACTATCAAAGTGTGTATGTTCATGTGCCATATTACACTGCATCTTGAGCAAATTGGTAAACCTAATATGTATGGTCCAGCATGTTGTGTATGCTAGTTTATTAAACTGAGGTCACTTGTGAGAGTTAAATTGGAAAGTTTTATGGCATTATTCATTTTAAACCTTCAATAAATATAATAGCATTAAAACACAAACTTTCTTTCCTTACCAACATACCACTTAAGTGAACTTAAAATTAGGGAACAAAAACAAAAATGATGTTAAAGATTTATAGAATCTTTGAAAGAACAAGACAGCGGCCTTAAAACAATACATAATAACAACAGCACACAAAACTTGACAAACTTGAAACACTGAAAGATGCATGACTAAATTCAGATTGTATTTTTCATTAAAAAGTTTTAAATACATTCCATGCCTAGACAACACATAGGAGTCAATGTTTATTTTAAATGTCAATGGCAGAAGCGGGTGAGAATGGCAACAAATGATAAACCAGACCCCCGCAGGTCAACTACCAACACATTAGTTTTTATCCATTTTACAACTGTGTAGACTGAAGCATTTGAGGTAAAGAATCTTTCTCAAGGAAACAGCGACAAGGCATGTGCAAGCCTCGATCCCACAGTCTTTCTACTACAGACCCAAAGCACTAACCACTGTGCTCCTCTCCCTAAAAACTATGTTTGGTTTTCTGGTAATTATTGTTTAAGTTATATTACGTTTCCATATTACTTATGGACATATTTCTGTTTTAGGATAAAGATCCTTGGCATCATATTACTGCTTTGGTTGACTTCGCTCTGGCAATGAAAAAAGCTTTGGAAGAAGTTAATACTCATTCATTCAACAATTTTCAACTTCGAATCGGTAAGTTACATCGTAAGCTTGCTATTGGTAGAAAATAAGAGTGTTTACAAATGTAATGTGGGCGCGGCATGGCCAGGTGGTTAAGGCGCTCGACTCGCAATCTGAGGGTCGCG
>NW_013665641.1:217035-222404 GCF_000517525.1 Limulus polyphemus | reverse complement strand
CTATTCATTGGTAAAAGAGTAACCCAAGAGTTGGCGGTGGGTGATGATGAGTAGCTGCCTTCCCTCTAGTCTTACACTGCTAAATCAGGGGCGGCTAGCGCAGATAACCCTCGTGTAGCTTTGCGCGAAATACAAAAACAAAATAGGTCTAATACTAATGTCTTACAACAAGTATAATTGTAATAATGCTTCACCAGCTGGTAAAAGACATACACACCACAGCAATTCTTGTTGTATCAAATGGCTTATATAAATAGTGAACCGATCACTATTGTGCTTGTTGTATCACAGCCGGCTGAAGAGTTCTAGATTGAGCAAAATGCGTCGTCAGCAATGGATGTGACAAATTTTCGTGTGGTTGGAATACTATTATCACATACTCTTCTCATTCTTGAAAATCTCTAAGGGACTATATAACGAATACAGTGTTTAAAAATGTAACAGGCCTAATACTAATGTCTTATGGCAAATATAATTGTAATCACGCTTCACCAGCTTGTAAAAGGCATACACACCGTAACAATTGTTTTTGTAACTTAGTTTTGCTTTAAAGTTTACAATGTGATCCTGGTATTTGTGTAAACTGTATACTATAGAATACGAATGTATTAGATTGTAGTGATCGAAGATATAATTTCTGACTACCAATGATTCATTGCGTATCAAGGCTTTGACTATAATTCTAATATTACGGGGTAGAGTTTAACTGTAGACTTAAGAGTAAAACTTTGGATTTTCGAAGCTATAAGACCTGTTTGATAGTTTCTAGTGTTTCGTAATTGAGTACTGTATGTATTAAGTGTTATACCAGAATGTATAAAAAGCGACGTTTAATTAGTTATCTTGGGAAATAATAACTTTTATGTTTGGTTCTTTCTTTTCCAAAGCTGCCCGCCATCAGCAGCTGTCATTATAGTTTATGAGTGTAATTCAAAGGCAATGTACAACACAACTATTAACCCAAGCGAATGCTAGCTTAGAACTGTTGTTTTTATAATACAAATCTAAGCATATACTGGCATTAACGAAATACGCCTTTATTGTTTTGCTAAGCTTAATTGCCAAGAATAAATCATGTCAACCAACAAAATCTGATTTAGTTTATTACATTTTTGGTATTCGTTCATAATGTTAGAGTAAGAAGGCACAAAACTATGAATGGCAAACTATTGTATAACTCGCTAGGTTATTTCTCTGTGCGTATGTGTGTGTTGTTGCAAAAACACCCATACAAGCCAGGTCTTTACACATGCAACGGCGATTTGTCAAAAGCCATATATCTTCAATTGATTACACACATGTTGCCTCTCTGTCCTTTGGGTATATTTTTACAAGGTAGCTGTTAATTTCAAATACTCTGAGACCCCTTGGCAAAGATTATTCATTTTGTATCTGTGTTTATTCCGTAATTAATTATATGTACTTCAGCACGTGTAGAGATTGAATAATGGAACCAACTAGTATTGTAAGTAAAAATGCTCAGCAAGATTCAGGTACTATGGTGTAAACTACCTGTTTTGTGGTAATTTCATAGAACGTGTTGGACTTGAAACTACGCATTATGTTTTGTAATAAAAAATCACATTAGCTGTGTTTTGAATCGCATTTGAAATCATCTTTAAATTCTATACAGTATTTAACCACGAATAACATTGCTTACAAAAATTTCTCCACGATTTTTTTTTCCATTAAATTGAGTTTTTCTTTCTGAGAGTATAAAAATGCTTAAGAAATATTTGTCTTAAAATGCTAGAGTGACATATCATGGAAAACGAGTAAAGGTCAAAGAAAAATTCAAAATAATAAATACTGTAAATTATCATAACAACATGAAAAACTAAAATTTCGTCGCCATGTTTTAAATATAATAAATATTTTGTAAGTTCATTTATAGAAACAAACGATAAACTAATAGTTTCAAGCATTATTGCTCTGCTTAACAGAAAAATATATTTTAACTAATATCTACATTCCACCATTAGTTCGTGAGCCTAGAACAAACTCAAACCTTAACACTAACGACTCTCAAATACAAATTTTAATAGTATGTTTTGTAAGTATAATATGGAAGAAATTACTATTACAGAGCTTAATTGCACTCTATAGAAATGATTTAGAAATGTTAAGATGGTGGCGTGTTGCGTAGATGGAACACCATGGACGACTTGTTTAAACTTTATATGAATATTCGACCATTTGAAAGGTTGAATTTAAGGTTGGATATGTTACACTCCTTTTCAACAAAGGATAGTCATATAAGGAAATGCTAAATGACGTTGAACCAAATTACACAATATTCTAAAGAAGAGAGCTTTCAATGTGAAGATTATGAATTGTCATAACCTAAAAGTTCACTATCTTTTTGCTTCATTTCTAAAACAATGGTGATTTTCATGAGAAATATGTCAACAAATCTGATTAAACAGCAATCCTATTGGATAACATATCTGTCGATACCCATTTCCTTCAATTTACCGTTGTGTCTATTTAAACATAACCTTGGAAACTGGCGTCTCTCGTACAGTGAAAGGTCTGTGTAAAGTTTGTCAAAATGTGCAAACTACGATTCATATACCCATCCTTCACAAAAACTTGTTACAGTGGAAAACTGTATTGTCTGTGCATCATCATAACCTTGAAATTAAGCACAAGCGACAATGAGGCTAGTTCTAAGGGCATCGAGGGACTAGAACATCGTTCTGATAAAATACGATTATCCCATTAGTATATACATATACCAACAGCATATCTATTTTAATTGTTTCAGAAATAAATGTATTACCCCATATATTTGTTCCAAACGTTTCTGTAAAGTTAAAAATCGCTTGACTTTAATGGGTCATGATGCTCAAGGAAGTTTCATCATTATTTCTCATGTAAAATGATACACGAATAAAAAGAAGCTATTATGTCTACCTGGAAAAATAATTTCTGAATAAACGTGATATTACTTACAACAAAACTGCGTAAATAAAATAAAAAATCTACACTTT
Organism: Limulus polyphemus; assembly: GCF_000517525.1. Classification (NCBI taxonomy): domain Eukaryota; kingdom Metazoa; phylum Arthropoda; class Merostomata; order Xiphosura; family Limulidae; genus Limulus; species Limulus polyphemus. The sequence goes on along the minus strand of NW_013665641.1, from coordinate 219,411 downwards.
GAGACTGAGCTGCCTGCACACTCTTTCGATTTCTTAAAAGTTTCTGTGTTAGACAAGTCAGAAACGGTAAGACAGACTAATTGACATTAAAATTAGACATAAACCAATGATTATGTTGGGACATTTAATTGATTTTATGCAACCTTCCCTGCAATACTGATAATGATACTGAATTAGTACTTTTTGAAGCATGTTTGAAGAAGGTGAATTGTTCTTCTGTTATGTTTTACAGATTAATATTTGCAAACACTAAACAAAAGAACATAATAGCATAGATTTATCATATATGAGGCTGAAAAATGTTTTGATCTTAACTATGGTTTTAAGGTAACTCCTTTGTAAATTTGAGCTTAATGTTTCTATGACGGAACAAATATCAGTATTGAATTAAGATCATATTTTCCTCATAAACGACATTAAAAGATCAAATTAGTTAAGTATACAGATTTTATATACTTATAGTGTTATTTACAATTATCATAAAATCATTCACACCAAGAGGTTGGCTTGTTCATGGGTGAAGAAAGGTGGCTCTACGAATTTATTAAGGTCATGAAAATCTAAGTGCTTTATATGCTTAAACATTTATTAAAAACAACAGCAAAAGTACGATATATTAAAGATGATCGATGGGCCAAAATACAAATTCCCAAATTGTAATACAGAACCAGCAAAGCCTTTAAGTAGTTTTACCATTAATGGCACTAATGCTCAAAAAATTGCAAATATCTATTCAAATATATTTCAACCAAAAATATAATGTAATGTGTGTGATGTTGACTCTTTAAATAACTCAAAAATTGTAGGTCACATAACTGATTGTTAGAAATTAGAAAATTGTAAATGTTCAATCGTTAATGAACTATTGCCAATTCGTCATAATCTAAAAACATATTCGCTAAACTAGGAGTTAACTTTCCCTCGTACTTGTATGTAAGATAACTTCCATGATCATCGTTTTATGTTAAAAATATTATTCGTAATAAAATAACGAAACCTAAGAAAAAAACCTATAACATTCAATACCAAATCTAACACAGTAGAAAGGCTCGTTATCCGTCAACTTTTGAATATTCAAAATGATGTTATGCACTAGGGGGTAGCATATAATACATAGATTTATTTGGAAATAAGAACTTGATATTTTCATCTAAATAAATATATAAAATATAAAAATTTGGGTACAGTTGTTCTTTATATATGCACTAAACATGTTAAGCCATATGGGTGTGATAACTATCCAATATGAAGGACACATCTTCTCCTAAACGAATTGGCCGATCCACATCAAACTTGGCTTACTAACTTTCTAAACTAAATTCCAACCAAATCCTTATTATATGTTCCCATGTATTGAAAATTTAATTTATAGAATAACCCTATATCGTTACTGCAGTAGCAGTGTAAATAGTTGAGTTTGAACAAAACTCACACCACAAACCATTCTACAAGTCAAATATTATGAATAAAATTTTCAGCATTTTGGTTTGTTTCACATAATAACCAAATATACAAGTAATAAGATATCCAACTACAATACTGCTCTTTCCTGATCAACACCATTTAACTTCCAGTTTATGCGAAAATTAGAATATGCGTTAAAGCCTGAATTGGAAAAGTATTTCAGAGTTAAAATATTTTAGGATATTTTTTACTTCTTGGTGTAGAATATAGTTTTCGTAGAAGCAAAATTCAAGATTATTAAAGTTAATGCATTAAATGTACTAAATTCAGACAGTAGGAATCTCGACCACATCTCTACTGTTAAATGGGCTGCTTTGAATAAAGAGTGACGCAGCTACTTTGACATTTCTGCCAAGTTTCTCGACTGTATTGCTACACCTCCTCACTCCCAATCTACTTACCCTATCTTACAATAATTTTCTTGGAGAATGAATGCTAGTGAAAATAGTCACAGAGATTTCTTAGTTTAAGCCAATTTGTGCATGTTTTCCACGTTTTCAAACTAAAAAAGACGGAGGAGCACAGTCTCCTTAAAATAACCTGCAAAACTTTTAAGGTAAGACATTTAAAATACGTTACAAGAGCTTCAAAAAGAAAGCCCGTTATGGAGTGAGAGTTCACTTTTACTTGTAGACTCTCACCGGATCTGTCGGGTTTTCACCAAGAACAGAGCTGGGTATGCAATTTGCCACTCAAAAAATAGTAATATTGCACATCTACTCAAATGAAACTCTCTAATCTGAAATAACAGCTTACTTAAGTTCCAATCTTAAACATTAGCAATCGATGTGTTCGAAGGAAAACGAAGTTTGATTATAAACAAGATTACGACACTTATGATATACAGCATTGTTTATTTAGATAAACGAAGAACGAACTAGTAACTTAGTAACGTTAAGTTAACGTTACTTA
>NW_013665641.1:215118-216871 GCF_000517525.1 Limulus polyphemus | reverse complement strand
CCTATCCCCTGTAGTGCCTTGCCTCCCACGACTATATACAGCATTGTTTATTGACAAAAAGGAGACATGAATTTCGAAACGTTTTATCCATGTCCCCTTTTTGTCAATAAACAATGTTGTATATCATAAGTGTCGTAATCTTGTTTATAATCAATCCTAAACATTATTGAAATGCTAAAACAAAAGCCTAAATCTTAAATTATTACCCAACTTTGACTTTCTTGATATTATAGACTCTCTTGATTCCTCAATAATCCTACATTATATTTAGGAAAATTTGTTTTGATATATTTCATAAAATGCTACCGTGATTAGGATTGTTGTTGTTTGTTATAAACTACAAAGTTTCAAAATGAGCTATATGTTCTCTACCCAATTCGGTTATCGAAACCCAATTTTTTAATGTTATAAACCCTAGAGACTTACCGCTGAACCACCGGGGTTGGCGATTATGATAGTAATATTTTGCTTGCAAAATATATTCTGAAATAGCATTGCAATAATCTATATCTTGACTAAATTTTTAACATAAAATTACGAAAAATAATCTTCTAACACGTTATCCATAAGAAACAGTTCTTAAAATAGTAATAATATCCTACTACATGATCTTGTCTTCTAAAATTACAAAGCCCCTTGAATTTTTTTGAATTGTTACACTTTACAGTGCAAGTCCGCAATAGCATCTTTCTTTTTGCTTTCCATAATGGTGTTTCTAATACTGCTAACGGTTTTTTTGGGGTACCATTGAAAAGCTAACTCTCTCAGACAAACACTACACTTGAAAACGCTACATCGATGATATTTTCTTTGTTTGTACAGCTAATGCTAAATAATTTCAAACACTTTACAACCTCACTCATAATGAAAATTATTATCTATGGTTAAGCCCACCGCATCAAGAAAATTTATGTAGATATAAACAATTAGAGAAAACACACAAATTTTCTAAAACAAACCATGATACAAAAATATTATAATGACTCTCAAGTTGATACAGACTGAAAAAACTAGTATCACTCAATTTAGAACAAAGTTTTACAATAACCAAACATAATTCCCCCTTGTTACTTATTACTTTAAACTGAATAACATCTAACGTATTCTAGAAAAATCACTTACGTCAACTCAACGATCATTTAGAATTATTTTTTGTGAAATTCTTGTTCTAAAAAAAACAAACCTCAAAGGTATCCTAGTTCATGCTAAAATGAACTAAATTCCACTAACAGAGGCAGACTGTTCATAACAGCGGCTGGTGCAATCACCAGGTCAGTCGACAGTTTAAACCGAGTTTTAGCCTAATTATTGAACTAATATAAATTTAAAATAAAATTGCTAGTATCTTTACTATAAAGTTTTGGTTTTTAAGTTCCGCATCTAATTGTTATTTAATTTTAATTAGGTCTTGAACCCCCCCCCCCCCCGTAAGAAGAGAGGGCTGGTCTAATAATCAAAATCGCCGCTCCGACTACCCCATGCTCCATGCCGTTCCTGTCAACCACAGAATGTTTATAATTCTTCTATTATAGCACATTGTCAGACTTGCAACATTATGAAAACTACTGACATTTTTTCTGACAAACACGTTCAAAGCCACTTTGAAATTATTCAAAAGATTACTTGATGAGCACATACTGTCATTTACTACATACACTAAACAATGTAACTATCGTGATGAATTCAAATTCGATGACGAGGAACCCACTTTGAGACTAATAATGGCTGGAGACGGCTTAAATGGGTAATGAAG
>NW_013665641.1:212017-214175 GCF_000517525.1 Limulus polyphemus | reverse complement strand
TATAATGTAACTATCATTATGTTGGACAAACCCAAATGGATCTATTAATGGGTGTTTCATCACCGTAAATCTTTTATCAACACTAAAAATACAATATTTCAAATTTTCTAACCATTCTATCAGTGACATAATTTATCGGGTGTCAAAACTGGGTTTAGAACTAAATTTGATAGAGAGATCAAAGAAGTATGCTTTGAATACTGTTTATCTCTGTGAGATTAAACCCTGATTCTAAATCTTCGGCCTTTAACCAATTCTCTATCAGAGAATAATTTGATTATTTTGTTTTTGTTTTATTTCTCACCTGCTTTATTACTTTTTACGTTATTTTTATTATATTTTATATTGTATTTTCATTGTTAATTTCTTCTTTAATGTGTATTTTTATTTCATTCTGCTTGACAAGGTATTTCTAATCTTTATCTATATATCTTTTGTATATTACACAATTTCTAGACCATTTAGTTTCTATATTACTTTAGAACTTTATTCTACAACATTTTTCTATTTCTCTCACTTACTAATTATGTTCCTCTTTTCTGCTATATTTTTGTTTTTCTCGTACATGTGAAATAAAACACAATTACAACATTCCCAATTTAAAAACAACCTAAATAGTTTTGTGTTGTTATAGCGGTCACCTGTAGATAATCATTACGTCCCTAAGAATCACTTCACTAACTTTTACACTGCCTACTAGTTTATAACGCTAAAGTTCGGTGTCATTACCCGCGATGAGCACAGTGCAGATAGCCCATTGTGTAGCTTTATGATTAAAAACAAATAAGAAAGAAAAAATGTCTTCTTTTCCGTTCTTTTCAGGTATCTATACCTTAAAGTGTCTTTCATGTTCGTAGAAGTAGTTCGTTTCATCATTCTGACCTGAGGTTTAAAAGTATCTTAATCTGGCTTAGTGATGATGAACATTTCCAATGTTAATTCTTCTTCATTTGTCAATTCTTTGTTTAAAGAATTCTCAACTACTTTAGTTACTTCCACATATACCTATTGGGCTTTCTTTTTCTTCTCCGTGATATTTTTACAACCAATCACATGTGTATATCCTTTATCTTGATATGTTATATATAGTACACGAAATTAATGATTTTCTTAACCAAACAAACATGTCTACAGTACTTATCAATTTTAATGAAGTCAAAATATGGATTTGTAGCTTGATAGAATAATGTAGACACTATTTTCTGCCTAGTTTGTTTACTTTTTATAGTCCCTAGTTGAGGGGTTGAAAATATAATCTTTGCATTTTGATTCAACTTGTTTCTGTACTTTTTTGACTATCCCCATTCTCCTTTTTAAATTAACAATTCTTAATTGTCTTGTTTCTTATGCTTTTTATGTCCAGTTGCGGAGAATAAATTTTAAGCTACATCGATGCATATGAATTCAGTTGAATGTTACATGTTTTTTAACAGTTTACTGTTTGTTTGTTTGTTTTTGAATTTCGCGCAAAGCTACACGAGGGCTATCTGCGCTAGCCTTCCCTAATTTAGCAGTGTAAGACTAGAGGGAAGGCAGCTAGTCATCACCACCCACCGCCAACTCTTGGGCTACTTTTTTACCAACGAATAGTGGGATTGACCGTCACATTATAACGCCCCCACGGCTGAAAGTGCGAGCATGTTTGGTGGTGCTGGGATTCGAACCCGCGACCCTCTGATTGCGAGTCGAGCGCCCTAACCACCTGGCCATGAACAGTTTACTGTTGCATTAGCTTTTTTCCACTCGATCATTATTTACTATGCCAGGTGATTTTGTGCCTGAAGTTTCGAGTAAATACACGTTTAACAAGCGTCGAGTACAAAGATAGACGCTCACAACAACATCATATCTATTATGTATTTATAGCCACGTAAATAAATTTTCAATGAAATATAATCAGCTTTTTAAATAGGTCATGGACATTCGCAGCATTTCAATATAGCTGTCTAGGTTTTGAAGCAAGATACGCAGCCGATTTTGCTGTATGTTTGTGAAACAAAAATATTAATAGTAATAATAGTAAAATACGCACTCACAATTTTAGCAAAGTACGAAAATCAGTAGAATAAATCACCTCTCACAATAGTAGAGAAATCTACTGTGGTAATCGTTTACTGTTAGCAAACTTGCTGAAATAGTCACAGAAAACCACGTATAG
>NW_013665641.1:208970-211017 GCF_000517525.1 Limulus polyphemus | reverse complement strand
AGCAAAGTACGAAAATCAGTAGAATAAATCACCTCTCACAATAGTAGAGAAATCTACTGTGGTAATCGTTTACTGTTAGCAAACTTGCTGAAATAGTCACAGAAAACCACGTATAGACAAAGTACAACAGCGAACTCGAGAAATAATGAATCCCCAACATGGCAATTTCCAATTAATGCGCTATAAGTTGCACAAATTATTTTCCAATTAATGCGTATTAGTAAAAACCCGATTTTGTTCAATGGCGGAAAGTGAAGGACTTAGAGAAATTCTTCGGGGTGAAAGGCACTTGAATTAATTTTAAAACTAACCTATGACATACTCAATACTGCATTCATTACTACTGTCTAGGTTTCAGTAAAATATTCTTAGCCGTTTTTCTATAGCGGCTTGTAAAACTATAATCAATAATAATAAGGCTGGAGACACTGTTATAAATATACACCTTGCTTACTCTAATAAAACGAATTGTTTCAATCAGTATAAAATGGAGCATTTCCAACTAGTATAGTGCTTAAATAGCTTCTACATTTCTGCGATGCTTGAACGGTTTCGAAAACGTTATGTTGGTAGTGAAGAAGAACTTAGAAAATGGTAGAGGGTGGAAATCTCGACTCTCAAGAATCAATATAAAAATAGCCTTACAACATTCGCAGAAGTTTGTTTACTAGTTGTGGATAAATGTTGGTGCAGTATACCTAGCCGTTTTTGTTGTAGGCTTTGGTGCTTGAATGGCTTCGAAGAGAAACTTGGCCAGTAGCAATGAAAAAAGTGATAAAATCTCTCTTTTTCTTTCAAGAATCAAAATAAAAATAGTCCTATGACCTGCGTAGGTGATATTTTTAGTAGGCTTTACCAGGTTTTAATAAAATATTCATAGCCGTTTTTTCTGTAGGTTTGTTTAACAAGAATGATATGAATAATAATAATATGAAGAACAAATGGAAAATCAACTTTTTGCTATTATCAATATTTTAGCAATCTTAGCCATTGAGTGTTGTTTCAAGAACAAATCTGCTTTCTAAGATGTTTTGTGACCGTATGTTCTATTAGAATTTTTGTAAAATTTCTGGGCGAACCCTATTATGAACCACTATCGTGGTTCATGATATAATATGAATCCATAATGTCAATAAAATTTAGTGTGTAGAGTTTGGGAGGCTACTGTCAGTCAAGATGGTTTTAATGATAATCCAGTTAGAACAGGTATAACATTATCTCCCTTATCATTAAAACTCAGCCCCTCATTGGTACAGCGGTATGTCTGCAACACTAGAATCCGGGTTTCGATACCCGTGGGGGCAGAGAACAGATAGCCCATTGTGCAGCTTTGTGCTTAATTAGAAACAAATAAAACTAAAATTCATTATCCTGTAAAGATATTTAACTTTCTCTTGCTCTAGACTGACCCATAAACGGGTCTTCAGGCATTGGATGGACTAATACTGATGGTGAACACTTCCTCTCCATTAACATTAATATCAAAAAAGCACGTAATATGATGAAGTAGTTCATATTTATGTAGGTTAAGTTTCAAGTCTACAATCTATGACGTGTTTATCCTGGATGAGCATCCAATTTATTACGTAACATATTACAATTTTGAATAGACTGAAACTGAGTTAATTGATAATTTAGATTTAGAAATTAAATAAATATCGATATACATCTAATTTATGATATTTGCCAACAAGAATGATACACACAGTTTTTAATACAAATATATTTTAATATACAAACAATAACACAACTTACAATAATGGTTATTACAGATAATGTTTTATGTACAAAAGTTTTACAAACTTACAAAACCTATTTAGTCCTCTATCTGGTCTGGAACTTCCTTGATATCTTATCGAGGGTTCACGATGAGCGAATTCTTTTTGAGTAGATGTAGATACAATTCACTTAACAGGGAGCTATCTAGCTCTGTATTTTTCTGTCTTTACTGGCCATACGCTGATTTATCCACCGCTGAAGTTATATAATGTTTTCGTAAACGTACTAATGTCCGATGTGAATCCGATTTAAATGGTTTGAAATATTC
>NW_013665641.1:187611-208762 GCF_000517525.1 Limulus polyphemus | reverse complement strand
AATATATATATATATATTGTCTTTTGGCACGTCGCGTTGGTTATATTTATAGGCGTGAGGAGAGTTGTTCGAAATTTCAACTTATGCAAAAATATAAACGATACACCAGTGTTGATTCTTACACTTGAGAATTTTCTACAATTTAATAGGTGGGAATTTCGCAACACAGATTTAACCGTATAAGTTATGTACATCTATACATATATAAATTTAACTTAAACAAACATCGATATTAAAATAGATATAGGATAGTAAATCCGTCACAGATGTCAGTTATGAACCTTTCTTATTTTTAATACTACTGACGATAATAAATTCAAATTATAGAAATAGGTAGACAGTTGAACTGCTTTGATCTGATTACTAAGTTAATAAACAGACTAACCATATGGAAACTGGATTCATCATTGCCATTTAAAACTATCTTAATGTATTTGAAATGAATAACTACATTTCACTTATCTAAGGTGTGTTTTTCTCCCGATTTCCTATTTACATGTTCGTTTACGCGAATATGAAAGCTTCATATAATACAGCAGATGTTATGAAGTAAACAGCAAAGACATGTGATTTGATATTCAACACTTAATCACTATAATAGTATTATTTTTTCTTAAATCTCAAGTAACCTTCAGACTTCAATATACAGTTTAGTTCAACATAAGAACAAGCGAAAAACACTAAAACTAAAGCCTTTGAAAATATTTCAGTTGTATTTTTTTCTCATTTAAACGCTTACCCCATGTATTAGTTTGTTTGTTTGTTTTTGGACAAAGCTATTTGAGGGCTATCTGCGTTAGCTTTTCCTTATTTTGAGTGATAAATTAATGAACACCACCCAACGTCAACGCTTCGGGTACTCTCGTCAAATCTATTGTTGTTGTTTTTTATTAAGCACAAAAGTACACAAAGGGTTATCTGTGCTCTGCCCACCACGGGTATCGAAACACTGTTTCTAGCAATATAAGTCCGCAAACTTACCGCTGTGCCGCTGGGGGGGAAGGCACCGTCAAATCGAATAGTGGAATTTGACCATTACACTTATAACATACCCATGATCCAAATTGCGGAGCCAGTTTTTTTTTTTTTTTTTGTATGTGTGTGTATATATGTGTAATAATGGGACATGAACCACGAAATTCAGCTCCACAGTCCGGCAAGCTAACCACTGGACTGCGCTAGGCCCAACGATAATGGATAAGGTGAAACAAAAGGAACAAAGAGTCCAATTAAGTATTTCTATTTGGGCACGACGTTACTTAACAAACAATTAGTCAGTTCATTAGTAGATTATAATTCACCAAAACACTGTACAAGTATATATATAATACAATTTTTATTTTCATCAGTTAAAAACAATTAACACAAACAAATTTGTCTTAAAAATATAAGAAAAATATTACATGTAAATTGATGCCTTACCATAGAATATTTTATATAATCGCTGTTTTTTAGAAACTGTGATAAAAAACACAGTTAAATATTCAGTAAGAAGGGTAAACGCATGTAATGAGCGTGAAAAAAGTTGATTGTATTTTACTGGTTGTTTTTGTTTCTTTGAGTTATTAAATTAAACTTCGTTAAATATACTTTTTATAATGTTGGCAACAATAAAATTCAGTAACTCATTATATTATTTTCAAGTATAATTTTAAAAGATTAATCATAAAAGGAAAACCAATTTTTTTTTTGTTTCGCACAGAAAGTACCGATTCGATTATAATGTATATGTTTATTTTTAGAGTTCAGCTGTAAGCTGAACTAATGTTGTTTTTTTCCTGATTTACCAACGATTTACTTACCTAAACTCAAACTATGTCAACACTGAAATTAAATCATAGTGAAACAGTGTCATTTTGGTTCTAAATTAAACTTCAGTCGCTTCTTTCGTTTTACATGTTTGTTTTATTCTATTTTTTTTTATTTATATGTAGATTAGTAATGAATATACACGAACTTTGCATACGATGAAAAAGTGTTTCATATATTATGACAGTTTAGTTTAACCGTCCGATAGCTAATAATACCAGTTTCTCAACAATCTCTGAAAAAAGGATAAAGGTAAAGACAGAGTTAAAGTTTGCTGTTAGTGATAACAGAAAGATATAAATTTATTTTAAAAAGTAATTTTGCTATGTTTACAATACGACAAATATTATTATTTTTTATTCCATTTTATTCTTTAAATAGGTATTAGTCACGGTCCTTTGGTGGGTGGTGTTATCGGTGCTAAAAAACCAGTTTATGACATATGGGGGAACACTGTGAACGAGGCTAGCCGTATGGACTCCACAGGAACCATGGACCATATACAATGTCCAAAGTACACTGCTCAGTTTCTGGAAGATCATGGATATAGAGTGCAATATCGTGGGCTGGTGCCCGTTAAAGGTAAAGGCAACATGGAAACTTATTATATCATTGGCAAGAAAATAGGGCGACAGAGAAACGTGGGACGTTCTCAAAGAACGCACAATAGCCTCGCAGCTGTCGTTTACGGAATGGTTCAAGCCCGCAAAAAGCAGGCATTGGGCTCGAGTTTAAGCGTACCTAGTCCGAAACAAAGACATTCTCCCGCGGCAAGTTTTCGTCGTCCTCAGAAACAGAAGTTACAGCGGATGCTCAGCGAAACTCCTAATCCTGGTCGAAGGAAAAACCGACTGGAGGAACGGAGGATGACAGAGACAGCTGGAAGTAGTCATTCCTACCCAGATATGAGATGCGCAGAGCACGATGAGGCATTTCTAGAAACCAAGAAGTAAAATCCCCCAAAGCATATTTCATATAAATAAATATATATATATATATATTTAAAACGTTAAATCATAAATCTTATAAAGAACATTGTCAATGTGCAGTAAGGTTGTTATAATTGTTATAAAATAATAATGTGCATCGTTTCGCACAGAAAATATGTGGCATATTCGTATTATGAATATCTCGCATGTGAATATATTAGAAACACATTTTTGTCGTCATTTTACAGTCTTGTTGTTGCGATATGTTTGATTCACGTTATCCTACAGCTAAACGAAGATACCAAAGTTACATTTTATTTGGTTGTACTGGAGATAATGTTGTCTATGAATGTAACAATGCCAAATATCATAAAATTCCTACTTTGAAGAATTTCTTTTTATTTTAGTTCTTTGAAATCACCCATTGTCATCTAAAAATGTCATAGTTGTGATTATAGCTGTTGAACAATAAAAATAGTTCATTATGTGACTATACAGAGTTGAGTTTTGGTTACTTATTATTTGAAATAATCGCAAATGCCTCTTGTTTTACTATTGGTGATAAGAAGCATTATCGATAAAAATGCTGAATCAAAGGTATCAATTCTCATGTTATCATCAAAAAGTGTCGAAAAAGAAAAACATTGTCTTGGTTTACATGTAATTTGTATACTCAGTGCTGCAATATAAAGCATAAGAAATTCGTTTTGAAACATAAAAAAATTGAATAATCAACACTGAATATGTGTTCCTCTAGCATTAACTATATGACGATATCGATTAAGCATAAACGCCAGAAGTGTTTTGAGATTATCAAATGGAATTTTCTTCTGTTATTATTAAAAGCTCAAAATGTTACCATATGTTAATTGGTCCCTCTTTTAGGACATTCTTTTTCAAATTGTGCCACAAATTGTAATTTGATTAACATCAGAACTTGAAGCTTGCCATTTCATAATTTTTATATCTCCAGCTTTTCCCTTATTCTTCCAAAGCCATATTCTACCCGGTATTAGCATGATGAAACTGAAAACAACGGGCTAATTAATGTAGTCTGCTGAGTACAGCGTGACGAATCATAAATAAACTATTTTTTCCATTCTTGCAACAAAAACATATCCCCTTATAGTTATATTCAACATCATATTTCACTGTTTTGCTTATACACTTTTGCTTAAACTTCTCATGATCAAGTCTATATGCAAAAACTCTCCTAGAGTTTTAAAATACCCAATCTTTGTTTTTTCAGGACATAGCATATGATCCTATATCTTTTACCGGTTTTTAATATATATATATTGTAAGGTTTAAATTGATTTCATTCACTTGTGAAATATTAGACTATTTATCTTCAACTTTTCCATAATCACTTTCTTGCAACTGTCTTCGAACAACTCTATAGCTTATTCTAGTTTCTAACTATTCTGTATTTCTACATTTACTTCTGAAAACTTTTCAAATCAATTTTATGGAACGCATCATTCTCCCGCTGAATGTATTTATTAAGCATCCTTTCTTATTATACTCTAAAGTCCCTGTATTGGCAAAGAGCTCTAATGTTCTTTGGATTGCGTATTTCAGAATATTACATTTTTAGCAATATACTGTTCAGTTTTCTTTTCATTACGTTAAACAATTATTTGATGCGTTTATTTTTTAATTGTATTAATTTTTTTTTCAGTCTTAGCTATGTGGTACTTTACTGTTCATTTACTGCTTTAAACACGATTGAAACATGTGTTTAGTAATTTCAAAAATAAGTGAAAAGTAAATGTACCATTATCAAAATATGCATCAATGGGTGAAGTCTGTTTAACCTACATTTAATGTTGTGATAATTGATGTGCAATTATGTCAATAATGATGCCTATTATTGTAGATTCTATAATAAAATTAATAAATTTATTTCTTGTTCAACTCAGACTTAGGACCGATACTAGAAATAGTATATATATATATATACTATGTGTATGTTGAGAGTTAGTGGACACGATGACCATTTGAAATATATTTTTAAAAGTACGCTATTTTGTGGGTTCTTTTTTAGCGTTAATGAATCTGTTAAGCTTTAATCCAAAGAAAAAATGGAAAATGACAACTGAATTTTGCTTACGACAGAGCATTTGGATTTTTCGTTTTGTTTGTTGTTAAGCACAAAACTGCACAATGGGCTCCTGTGACGGCTCATCACGGATATCGAAACCCGGTTTTTTACTTTATAAGTCTTCAGACCTAACGCTGAACCACTGGTGTTTTTAGTACCTATGATGGATTAAATATAAAATATCCTTGAATGAATGTTGCTCCTCAAGACGTGAGAAGGAAAACTTGGATAAATTATAACAAAGAATAAATTGAAGTGTCTGAATGAAAACTTCTATTTTATTTAGTGTGACGGTCTTTACTTCCAGAAGAATGGCGTCTGCCTGAAAAGTTGCACTAAATAAATTAGGAACAGTTTTCATTTAGACGTGGTAATTTATTGTTTATTATCATTTATCTAACTAAATATAAAATAAACTTAAGTATATATTTTTAACTGGATTATAGTGATGTGAAAAGTATAGCATTGATTGGAATATTTTAAACGTTTTACTGTCGATTCACTGAATACTGGGAATAATATGTAGTTCTCGATATATTATATTGAAATATTATGTAATGTACGTGTTTTTTTCATCAGAGAAGGTTAATGAAATAGAACCAAAGTTTAAAAACTTGTTTACAGTTGAAGATTATAGATCTCATCTAGATATCTTCTGCTTTTTAACGTTATAAAGACAACCAGATGAAAGCAGTTCTTCAAAAATTTCATATTAATGGCACATTTGTTAAAATACTAAACGAAATAAAATTATTATTTTAAACTTTACTCATGATTTCTAATTCGTAATCATGACATTGGTGTTTTGAAGTCGGAACGCACGTGCTGATATTGTGAGAAAGACAATAAAGTGAAGGAAACATAAAGTGAAGCTTATAAAAAGAATTAACTACATATGCATTGGACTTCTGTTCTTTGTTTTCTCTTTTATCTTCTATACAGAGTATTATAATGTAGGTTATGGTTTTCCTACTTTAATTTCGATCCCTTTCATGATAGGTCGAAACTATAGAGTATAGCATGAGCATCATGAAATACTGGTTTAAATCATTGATACTTAACACCATTATGTAAATTAATTTTAATAGCTTACCTCATTTTACTCTAAGCTGCGCTCTAATTTCCTTAGCGCTCTAAACATTCTCTTTGTCTATAATCGTTGCCATTGTAAGTCTCCTTCACATCACATTAACATGTTTACCCCGTTCTGTCTAAGAAACTCTCCTGCATTTGTGTTTTAAAACCTCCAGTGACATTTTTCATGGTTAAGGTGTGGGCTATGCTGTTCTGTTTAAACTACAGTAGTAACAATTTACTTGTCTTTAACGTGGCAAATATATTCTGGAATAAGAATGCTTTGTTCTTCTTATATGATAGTGTGTTTTAATATTTGAAAGTTTATCTAAATTGTTTTGTGTAATGCTTAGTAAACTTATTGAATTAGTCCTTCTAGTTTATTCGGGTATTCTTTAAGTCAGGAAAATATTTAAGATCCACTATTTTAATGGTTTACCTTAATGTTAAACCGTTAATCCGAATTGATTATTAGAGATTAATAGTTTCCAGCTCCAAGACAAAATTAACAATTTTTTTCGACTATTTGTTTTACTGTACTTCATTCAAATGTGAATGTTTTAACTACATAAGCATTTAAAACCTTTGTTTATTTGTCTGCTGAATTTCGAGCAAAGCTACTCGAGAGATATCTGCGCTAGCCGTCCCTAATTTTGAAGTTGTAGACTAGAGGGAAGATAGCTAGTCGACACCGTCAATCCTTGGACCACCCCTTAGCAATGAATAGTAGGAATGACCATCACATTATAGAGCTTCAAGGCTGAAAGGGCGAGAATATTCGATGGCGGGACTCGATATCACAACCCACAGATTGCAAGTTGAGCGCCCTAACCACCAGGCCATACCAAGCCCTCCTTTAAGAATTAATCATCCGCCAAAGGATCTATTATGTTTTGGGGTACTTCAAGGAAAACCAAGTGACTATGAGATCCACGCTAATGTAAGAAGATGTTTCTTTGTCCACGTTCCTTTACTCTTCAGGTAGAACTTTGATACGTTATGTGAAAATCATTATAAAGGAACGGACAGCGAATACTAATCATTTCGTTGATGTTATGAATAGTCTTTTCAGGTAATCAGCAAAATAGATTGATCACTGTACATCTTTCCATTCGTTCACTAAGGAAACAATCTCATCTTGGGGTAACAGGCTTTTCACAGCACTTTTTCCTTAACAATCTGTCCATATATTGTTGTTTTTATAGAGCTAAGAAAGTGGAAGTAATTTTAGTGCAGTTTGAGTATTCTCACTGGCGTTTTCACCTTCTTAATAGGTCATAAAAAAAACTTTATGTATAACATCTATAACATTATTACTTAATAAACATATTGTTTTTAAGTTTTTATAATACTTAATTAAATTCTAAACCGCTACATGTTACCATTTGTGGTATCAACGACGAAGATTTGGGTAGCCATGTGGCTACAGCGTATTAGATGATCTGCGTATTAGTATAATTGTAATAATAATGGTGGCATTTCATCTATTCATGTATATCCGACCTTCTTGATAAAATTTCAAGACCTTTTACGATTGACTCATTTATAGATAGCTTTTATTATAATGGCTTGATTATTTCTCGCAATGAGAACTTATTATAGTTGAAATTTGCTTAAATCATTACCACGTGACCCCAGTTAGCAGTAATAAAATACACACATTCACGCACACTAGTCAGTTGGAAAAATTCATATTGTAAAAGATAAAATTCAAAGAGCTATTTTTTAAGACAGACAAAGGAAATATAATGTCATTAGCTTTTTCCAAGTTATTTTAACTGACTTCAATTCCTTAATATCGTTGATACTTTTTACTTAAAATTGCCTGTATATTGCACTTAGGAATAACAGTACAAAAAAGTCATCTGAACCACAATACCAACAGGTAAGAAGCCATCATCATACAATGGGATTAACTCCCACTCCTCATAGATTGACTGACCCATCCTCACAGATTTACTTACCCTTATGGATTAGTCTACTAGCTTGGAAATTAATTTTCATCATAAGAATCCTACACAAAGAGTTAAAGATAAACTTTCGAAAATACGAAGTCTACAGGAGTGGTAAGCTGTATTCAACACCAACCAAAGTATGGCGCTTACTAAAAGTCAATGACAGTGGGCCTCATCTTGTTTATTGCTGTACAATGTAATTGAGCTCAATGTTTCTTCCTTAATAGATGCATATGTTTTGTGGTTTTAAAACATACATTTATTTGGTTAATTTATCATATTTGATTATCATTATCCTAATAATATGTCATAGCTCAATCTCATCACTTTCACTGAAGCAGATATTGTTAGCTGTGTTAACAAATATGACATATAGGTACATGTAATAAGTTTACCAATGACCTCTCATTAGTTATACCTGACGTCTACAAAATAAAAGCAACTTAACATTATTTAAGTTTGTGAAATAAATACATTTTAGTCATAAAAAGCTGATCGTGTAAAGCATGTTAGATCGATTATCGTTGCCAAATCAATCATTCACGAATTATGCTAGATCATGACGTTGGTGGTAAGATTATTTTCATTGATGTTATCTAGATTAAGTTAGTGTGCGTGTGAGTTTTATAGTAAAGCCACGTCGGGCTAGCTGCTGTATCCACCGAGGGAAATCAAACCCCTGATTTTAGCGTTGCAAATCCGTAGACTTACCGCAATCCCACTGGAAGACGATTAAGTTAGTGTTCGGGTAAAATGTTCAGGCAGACTTTATAAATGAGTAGAAAGTTAAATATGTTAATATATAAATGGTTCGTTCTGTGATATTTTTGAGGTTAATAATTCTGTTCAAAACTTCACTTTTTCCGTCAGTTTCATGTTAATAATGGCTTCTAGTGCACGCGACTGATTTCAGCACTCTAAAATTTTATTTTTACGCTTCAACACCATGTAAAGTCGTTAAGATTAGAAACAATGTTTCCGAACAGATGGCAGCACAATATATTCGCTAACGCCTTTGAATTGTTTTATTCTTTTTAGATTAGAATAAAATATTCACATTGTTTCAAAAAATACACAACTGGGGCGAACTCGGCCTCCTTCTTTTCTTTCGTGTTCCACCAGTTGCTGTTACAAGATTATTTTTCACTTGTAGAGAAGACACTAGGCTTCACTTTCAATAAGTTCGCAAGCTTGGTGGCTAGAGCGCTCGACTTTCAATCTGCAGGTCGTGGGTTTGAATCCCTGTCACCAAACATGCTTGCTCTTTCAACCCTGGTGCGATATAACGTGACAGTCAATCCCACTGTTCATTGGTAAAAGAGTAGTCCAAGAGCTAGTGGTGGGTGGCGTTGACTAGCCGCCTTTCACTTATTTATCACTGCTAAATTAGGAACGGCTAGCGCAGATAGCCCTTAAGTAGGCTTGCGCGAAATTCCAAATAAACCAATCCAACATACTTGCCCACTGGCTAAGCGGTAACCTGCCTGCTTACAACGCTAAATATCGGTTTTCGATAGCCGTGGTGAGCACAGCACAGACAGCTCACTTTGTAGTCTTTGTGCTTAACAATCATCTAATCAATAAACTTTACATAAAGATAATAAATAGATAGTACTTTGCGAGCTGTGAAAAATATCAAGATAATTTAAATAATCTAAATTGTTTGATTTTTAAAAGTTTCCCAGTTAGTATTCGAGTATTCAATACTGTTTGTAAGTCAAACTGCTGAATTATAGTCCAGAAATTATTCTATTTTTGTTAACTTTCATCTAAGTAAAATTGTCAATTTAATGAGACTGGATGTGAATGATTTTTTTTTTCAAAGATACACTGCTTTTATTTCTGGTAAATTTGAAATTTAATTTGCTTCTGTCTTAGCTTCAGGAACTACCGCAAGTGAGTTGTAACAATTTGTAAGTTCAGTCTTTCTGTCACTTCGAAAAGAAGCTAATTCAAATCCTAGTACATAACAATTTAATGTCATGAGTAAAACTGACAGTAACAATGGTTACTAGACTCAACAGTCATGAATAAGTTGGTAATGTTTTACAACAATTGCATGAAGATTCAGAAAGAAAAATAGCAAAAGATTCGAAGAACAAATCTAATAACGTGACTGAGATTTAGAAAGATCTTGGAAGAGCATGGCAGGAAAAGTGGAGAATTTAACGAAGTACATGCCCGGGAAATATAGAAAGACCTTGAAAGAACATTAAGAATAAAAAGATAGAAATGACACTGTAAAAATATAACCATTCTCCAAGGTACTGAGCAGAGTGTTGTTAGCCCTGCGTTAGTATCCTTCTTGCATGAAACAACCCTGTACCATTGGGTTGCTCCACACCCCGCACCAAAAAAAAATATATATATTAAGTTTTATTAGACTGTTAATCTATCTATGTGTGCATTTAAAGGAAATGTCTTGTGAACGATTCCATAGAATATTGTTCATTTTCTTATGTTTTGGTAGTGTTAAAAAAGGAATAAAGGAAAATATCAGATACTGATGATTGATATCGCTTTATTTACAAAAAGATACACGATTAGAAAAGTAAAATATTTTTTATATCTAAACATCTTCCTATGAATTAGTTTGAACTAAAACCATCATTTGTTGGCCAACATTAATGAAAACTCCTTACATTTAATCTAACCTAACAGCTTACTCAGAATCTTCTGTATCTGATACCATTGTTTGACAATGAAAGCGCTGGATACAAACTTGACAGTGATCTGACTGTCTTCAAGCTGATCATATTCACTGTCACTATACTACTGAGGTTCACTATCACTGGGACAGTCAGCCAACATCTGCCTAGTTCTCTCGCCTTCACTGTTGCAATTCATCGTCAATCTAATAAAAAAGATGATAAATTGCCCTCATTTCAACCTAATACTCTCCAAAAGCCTTAAATTAATCAAATATTGTTTCACATTTGACATGTATAAGCTCTAAAAACTCTTATTGTATCATAAATGACAAATAGAAAGATAATTAATCCGGGAAAACATACTTTGGTTTATTACCGTGAGGCATTTTGCTTCCCAAGCCACATGAACCACGTGCTGCTCTTAGCTCAGCTGGGGTAGAAATGAGAGAAACTGGGTATGTACTCTATCGGTAGTTTTAGAAAGCTACTAAGAACAGCAAAGGATTCAGTGCTCCCACCTGTTTGTGAGATTGTTTAAAAAATTTTGGGGGGTAGAGAAAAGAACAAGGTACAAACGTAGGGTTAAAAGTAACAACAGATGTGTTGTAAAACAATTACATGATGTATAAACTTTTTTTTTTGTCATTAATGTCAGCTAACTCTTTCTAGAAATCTAAAGATTACAAGCTTACCAGAGAAAAGAAAAGGGGAAATGACAAGGACGTCACATTACAAAGATATTAATGAATAACTGTAATGAGACTGATGAAGAGTGTAACAACTAGAATAGACCTCGTATAAAAATCTACAGGTGTTATAGCCACACCATGGTCAGTCAGAAATTACTTCAGCTAACACTATGGTCTCTGGCCAGTAATCCTCCTGTCTAAAGGACCATGCAGTTAGTCAAGTGTATATTTGGTGTGGGCAACGTATGTGATTAATGTTTAGATAAAACATAAAACATAGTTGAAAACTTTATTCTATAACAAAAATCAAAAAGTTTATTTACAAGCGCTCATGAGCACACACTTGTCAGCAACATATTAATTTATACATGACACTCGTACAGCAATCCTAATTTTAAAACAAAGTTAGACGTAGAATATTTAACCTAAGTTAAAAAACTTTAATCACAATAACATTAATAAATTTGTTTGTTGAATTTCGTGCAAAGCTACTCGAAGGCTATCTGCGTTAGCCGTCCGTAATTTTGAAGTGATAGACTAGGGAGAAGGTAGTCAACACCACCCATCGATATGTCTTGGACTACACTTGTCAAACCGAAATCTGGGAATTGACCGTCATTCTTATAAAGCACCCATGGTCCGGAAGTGCGAAGAGAATGTTTTTTATGATAATGAGACACGGACCACGTAACCTCAAATCTATTGTCCGGCACGCTAATCACTGAGACGTACTCGATATCATCAATAAGTTAAGCAATGTTTAAGTTATTAACTCATGCTTATGAACACCTTATCTCATAAAATTATAAGAATTAAAATATTTTACCCCTGTTAATCATAAGTAAACTTACGCTAACCTAACGATAAACCATTTTGGATTACTTCTTAAAATGAAGAGTGATATACTTCTTAAGTGCCTGTTTTTTATCCTAAACATTTATCAAGAACTTTCTTAAGTTTCGTCTGTTGACCAATAACAGCCTTTATTAATATATTTAACATTAATTTTTCCAAAATTTGTTTTGGTTACTGATATAAAATTACTCTGGGACTCTTATCTACTGGTCCAGATAATATTTACTTAAGGGTTTTGAAATAAGTTAAGGATTGAATATATGAGCCACTTGTTATTATTTTTTCTCAGTCTTTTAATAATGGGCAGGTGCCAGAAGATTCGAAATTAATAATGTTACTCCTCCTTTTAAGGGATGTGATAAAATTGTCTCAGTAATTATAAGTCTATTAGTGTTACATGAGTGATGGGAAAAGTTTTTATAAGTCATTTAATAAAGTCTAAAAATTTGTTGGATTGTCTGCATAATTTCACTAAGGGAAAATATTGCCTTACTAATCTTTTGACATTCTTTGAAGAGGTTACTGCTTATGTAGATGAGGGTACATGTGTAAATGAGGTGGATCTGTATTTTAAGAAAGCATCTGATAAGGTGCCACATAAAAGGCTTATTAAAAGAGCTATCTCTGTAAGTGTGTAAAATAGGTTGGCTTATTCGAAAGAAAACTGACTAGATGGAATATAGCAGAGAATTATCATAAATGGAGTTCTGTCAAACTGGATTAATGTCAGGGCCTTTGCTCTTTTTTTTATTTACATCAGTGACATAGATGGAGAAATGGTCAATAGATTATTTGAAGTTGCTGACGACATTAAAGTTTTTGGTGTTGCTGACTTTGAGGAACAAGTTCTCTAATACTTAGTGGAAGGAACATTGCTGTTTTTCTAACTGCTTGCAAGAATACCTTTGTGGCATCTACTGCTCTGTCACTCTTGCTCATTTTAAAAGTACCCCTATCAAAAAACTTAATTTCTTCATTGTTTTCTTTCATCCATTCGCTACTCTCCTCTTTTTCAGGGTTCTGATTAAGCTCCATTAATTGTTATTCTTCATACTATTTTTATTATTCCAACTCTCCACCTTACAATTGTGGATTTTGGCTCAAATAAGAAACTCATATGCTAAATGCTGTTTTAAAATTATAAAAGCTCTTATTGGAAACTGGCTGGAAATAAGTACTTAATTTCAAATTCAATAGTTCAAGCTGTTTTATTAAGAAATGTAGGTTTACCTATTCTAATTAATGAGTTGCGTTTTTGATAATGGTTATTGGAACTCTACACAGTTTTTGCATTGAAACTTCTTATCTTTCACCTCTTTTTGTATGAATCACATTAGGTTTGTTTTAATAGTCAGTAGACTATATGCTCAGTTGCCGTATAAGCTACAATTAGATTGGACAGATGATCATTCCAATCGTTCATATCTCTATTCTCAGAACTTACTACAGTATTTTAACAACATGAATAGTCCTCTTTGTTATTTTATTTGATGGGGCGATGTCAACTATTTCCAATCTTTGATAGATTTGTGAACAAGTGCCAGTCAAAGTTAGAGTTCTGCCTTATGTGGAACATTGATGGAACTCTTAACTGAATGCATTCAGAGATTTTGTTTCTTTCAAATCACATGCTTTTGCTCATTTTGTAAAAAGTCAACGACAAACTGGAGAAAAGTTTTGTCTCTGGATATAAATCGTCTGTGTCCTATGTCATGCACTGAAACACGAAGGCGATCATCGTTTGTCTCAATTGCCCTATTTTAACTACAATCTTCTCCTTCCTGTATCTCTAAGTCTTGAAATTTGTCCAAAACTCTCTTGCTACTTGTTTTGTAATTGGTCAAAATGTTGTCTATCACGTCCTCTTTTCTTTTAACCACAGTAGCTAAACGGTATTTCTTTTATCTCTAAGCCATGCACATCAGGTATCATGCTGTTGGTTTACTCTTTATTGTTCAGTGTACATCATTAATCTGAGTCACAATATTGACTGTGGACCTTTTCTGTTGGTTAATATCCATGATCTTTCTTTGTCATTGCTCAATAGTAAGGGTAAGGTTTTGTTAAATAATGTCTGTTACTAGCATAAGCCTCGTAGTTATCCATCTCATTATGCTGGTACCAGATGTATGTGAATCTAAATAAACACCTCTTCTTGATTGAGAAATTCAGATAGGATCCTCAATCAACAAATTCTTTAAAGTATAGAATGATCACTAACACCCCTTAATTGGGTGATCCTGTGTTCTGTTTTGACAACCCTGACAGTGAGATTCAACTATTGGGAAGTTCACATAAAGCACTAATAGCATAACACGAAAACCCCAAAAGGCTTTGAAGTTGTTTCTACATCATTCTTTGGGCCAAGTCTGGAATTGCTTGTACTTTGCTAAGTTTCTACCTAGATATGACCCACAAATATAGGCTTTGTTTAGATAAAAGCACATATATTTTTGGCTTAAGCTTCAAGTCAACTGTTTCAGTTTACCTTTCAAATCTCATTCAAATGATCTTACTGTATTGAATAGACTATCACCCTTCTTTGTACTTATCACCTCTCTTTTAATAAAAAGATATGTTTCTCGTGTGTTAGCTGTTTCTTGCACTGAAACAGACTTTTCAACAGCCCTCTTTCTTTTTTTTTTTGTTGAACCATGACCTCAAACAGAATGGTTTGAGACACTTCCTCTGCATGAAATAGTGGGTTCTTCACATCCTGTTGGTGGCATATATCTTTGATAGACACTCCCCTTCCTTGGTCATCTTATTCATAAAGAAGTCTTCATGGTCTACATATGTTATCCATAGCTATATCTTTGAATTTATTATTTCATATTACAAGTTCTACATTGTCCCTTGCTATTGTGCCTTGAACTAAATATAATAGATTGTCATGGCTGGGATGAAATGATTATGCAGTTTGGCATGACAAATTGCAAATGTTCTCATTGCTCTTCATTGATAAGTGCTACTAATTCCAAGGTTGATCTACTCAAGCATATACTGGACGGTCGTATTTTGTATTCGCATATTTGACACCTTAACGTGCTAGAATTGCCACAAGAAAATAGTAAGATATTCCTTAGTTGGGTATTTGAAACTTATTGGACTCGCAGACTTGAATACCCAACTAATGTTTCTCATCTATACATTTTCTCTCCCTCATAAGAACACACTATTTCTGTTTTGATTTTGCTAGCCTTGTATTGCTCCTTGAGTTTATGCTAGTCCATCATTGTCTATGAATACATACTCCTATCCTCTTGATTCCACTTCAGGCTTTTGGCAGTTGTTCTGTAATTGCAACTACTGTTCCTGGGCACTTAATTTCTTAGCAAAGTACCTAGCTAATACCGCACATCAGGAGAGGTCCCATCACCATTTAGTTGTGTACACATTTGATAAATGCCACAGGTCTAGCAATAATGCACTCCATTTCCTAAAATAGGTGGATATTCTGTTCATCAAAAGTTCTTACCACTAGTTTAGTCAATATCTGTACCTGCTCGGACAGCACTGTGTCAAGATGGCATTACATGGGTACCTCAGGTTCCCACCAACATATAATATCCCTGTATCCTAATTAGCATTGGTTCAAACAGCGTTATCTTATTATAGAGCTAATTTCATTGAACTTGCTGTGGAACAGTGGGATGAAACATGCTTAGACAAGTTATTGAGAAAATTCGAGAAAATATCTATGTGGAATACTCCAAATATCCCAAGTTGCGAAATGTCTTTTGCTAGTCTAGGACAGCCTAACTTTAGATACTGTGGAACACATAAATGAGGACCAATTATGTGACTGGAACGTTACTGTGAGAAAACTTTGCCACACATTTGATCTGGTGAAGGACTGTGCAGCCCACCATGCTAAATTCAAGACCAGGTGCTGCGGACCTTTAAAAATTTGACAACTCATGTTGATTATTTGCACCATTTACACATACTGGAAGGATATCCTTGTAGGTACATTTATTAAGGGTCTACTGAGTAAACTCATATGGTATTACTTGAGACATTCTAAGACATAAAATGCTGTACCAGCTATACGTGGAAATGAGGTTAGAGATGGTAACCTCAAACAAAGCACCAGAATGGAATAAGCCAGGAGTGATTGCTACTGTACTCCTTCTGCGATACATTCTCCAGAAGCTCTTCTACCTGAGAGACGTCATTCATGCTAAGCCCAAAATATCTCAGTTGCAGACACCAGAAGATGTTCATTATCAACAAGAACAGGACACACCTATGAGCCAGGACTTTTGATATCCTGTTTCTCTTTTGAGCCAATAGCATACCAACGAATCTATCTCGGTCAATGCTTTGAAAAGTTGCTTATGCTTTAGCTGTGACTATGAAAGAAATTGGTGACAAACTATCAATGTTAAATTCAAACGCAAAATGTATTGTGACAAAATAGATCTTGCTGTAGTGTCTGGCAACAGGAGAAAGGCCACTGACTAGCCATTAGAACTATCTAACTAACTACATTAAACTATCCACATTTAAGTCAAATATGAATTAGAAGAACACAATGAAATATCTGTGTCAGAAAGTATGGTGGTATATTTAGCACAAACTGGCTTGAATGGAGCCTGATACTTAACTGTATCCATATAAACATGTGTTGTCCAGTTATTAGTTGATGCTGGAGAAGCCAGAATTTTAATTCACCTTACAGTGTTTCGGGAACTTCCAGCAAAGCCACCACTCAAGCCATTGAATAGTAACTTCGTTCTACATAATGAAGATGAACTAAAGCGATTGCATAAGTTCACATTTGCCTCACAGTTAATGTTACTTCAGATCAAACAACTGTATTTGGGTTAGGCACAGGCATTCTAGAGTCGCGCCTATTACATGACTTATGTACAAATATGGCGAGCTGTGGCTTCATTGAGAAACCACCAATTATATTGAAGTGTAACAGTGTATTTAAGAGGTGAGATAACAGTTCCATCAAATACACAACTAGTGTTTCGTGGTAACCTACAAACACAGTCACGTTTGTTACTAACTGCGAATACAGTGAGAGATGTTACATATAAAACACATTCTTTTCTCTACAAACATCCAACTGCAACTTCTTCAATATCAACTAAAATGATACAAGGAATGATGAACAAAGAAATATTCACTCTCTCTAGCATTATAGCTAGTACTACTACAGAGAATTTTAACCTCCTAATACGTGTTGGGTCTATTTGATCCAACACTGGTTTACATAACGATGACATAATTAAATGTATTTTTGAACTTATTATAATTACAGGTTACATTAATTTCTAATGTCTAATGTGAAAGAGTAAATCTACCTAAAGAAAGGAATTTTATCAATTCAAGATTGTTTTAATTGCCTTAAAATTGTATTGGGTCAAAATGAAGCAAAACAATACAGACGTACTTAAATTCTGTACATAATATGAGGGTTAAGGTCTCTAGTGGAAGACCATAGAAACTTTATGGACATATAATGCCAAAGAAAACTTATTGTATATTAATGTGCTTATAAGACCAGAACAATCAATGGCCATCACCATCTAGACAACAGTAATGAATATGTGAAAGTAGGGACACAGCATAGGTTTCCCTGGAATATGTATATATCCAGCATGGAAATAGCTCATATGCTAAAAGGATGGAATCAGTAAGCCATTTCAAATTGCATGATCTCATTTGTCATGATTTCTAAGAAGGAGGAAGGTACGCCAAGGGTTTATGTGGGTTTCAGGTAGGTTAACATAGAAGCATGCAATAATACATTTTTGCTCATCCATATAAATTGTGTCTGGATGTTTTATAGGACTACAAATCTTATTTCTGACTATTGTAAAGTAAAACTTGGCGATGAAAGTATACCTAAGACTGCTTTAAGGACTTGAGATAACTTGTATGACTTTGTAATGTATAACTAAGCTACTTTCGTATTGCTGATGGATCTCTTATTGTGTCGTTTACAATGGATGAAATGTCTGATATGTGTTTTATCCTGCATTTTAGAATTCAGCTAAAACCTAAAAATTATATCTTATCAAATAAGGAATCCAGGATTAAAGCTTTAATCAGAAAAGTGCATAAACCTTATGTGTACCCAAATAGAATTTCTTTGGCAAGAATTTTATAGGCAAGATTATTCTACCCAACTATTGAAACAGTGAGATTTTTTGACTTTGTAACCACTTTCTATAAAATAGCAGCAAAGTTGTATTCACTCAATGAAGCTGCCTCAAATTTTAGGTGGATTGATAACTGTGAACACCAATTTTAGTCGTTTAAATGTGCTTTAGTTGATAGTACTAGGTGTTATCTTATCCAAAACCAGAATGTTAATTGTTACTGAAAGTATAAGAATTAGTTGTGTTATGATATAGCACAAAGCATGTTCAGACACCAAGGGTGAAATAAAGGGACGAGCCCTTTATACTAATATATTCAAAACGAAAGACCCAAGTTAGATAAAATGCCTGTCTTTCTATATATCATATTTTTATATTGCTGGTCCCATTATTCTGCCGTGGCTGTTTTCTACTTGTAAGATGGTTTGATCAGATATGGCAACTTTTTATTTTAAGTTATTATTTTCAAAACAAGAGTTTTGATTTTATTCAAACGTATTCATTATTTTTACATAAAACTTGTTTTTAGCAAATTATGGACTTATTTTATCAGTTGACGTGATGGATGAAAAAGCGTTTAACTGATTTTGCTTCATACTTACTTAGATTACAATAAGTTATAATGCATCTATTTCTTAATAAAAAAAATAATGAAAAGATTGAAAGTACTACCCGCAGTGGATCAGCGGTAAGTCTGCATGATTACGAGGCTAAAATCGGTTTTCGGTACCCGAGGTGGGCAGATCACAGATAGCCCATTGTGTAGCTTTGCGCTTAACAACAGCCAACTTGTTGACGGTACTGTTAAATAGATAGCACTGCCATCTTTGCAACAATAATGTTACTAATATTAACAACCTTATGGGGTATTGAAGCCAAATCCAGATTTTACCAATGTATTTTCAGCTTCAATACATATTTATATATTAAAAACTTTAATACATCCTAGAGGGTAGAAACTATCTGCATTACCTAGCTTATATTAATATGTACAATACTGTATGCAAATACAGCATGCACTCCTTTGTTCAATATATACTTGCATTTTCAAAAAGAAAAACGACTAGTTTTGAGTAATTATTTTTTTTAATCTATATGAGATACAAAATTACTCTTTTATTTGTGAAGTTATAGTATCTATATCTGTTCAGGAAATAATAATAGTGGCACTACGGTATTTAGAACAGCCACAGTAATGCTATTTTGGAACTTAGCTGAAGTCATCACCGCAACTCTAGATGCTAGATCTATACTGATTACTTCTGAATTCCGAACCAAAAAGAGAAGTGCTTACGAATGAGAATTCACTATTAGAGTGGATCAGCATCACTGAAGTAGCTGACGATCTTTAAATATTCCAAATGTATTATTACACATCCGATAACATTGCTACAAAGTACAACTTCATTATACAGCTTCCTCCAGGATGACAATATGGAAATGCGTATGAATATTATGTGTTGTTCTAAGACATAATGCTCCTATAAAAGTTAAACTTCCTGTAGTGGCACTTGACATCATCAGCAGAATGGAATCCCAAAATTGTTAGGTACCATGAATAACATCCCATAATCTTCAAGAGAGTTAAATGAAAAGCTCATATGAAACTTGTATACTGCTTACTGTGCAATAAACTGAAGTATTATGTGGTGAATAAAGTGCAGGTGCACATAACCTCTGACATGCCCTTGAATGAACAATTAGAAAGGCAAAATGATGTGTCATATCATCACTAAGATTCCCATGAGTGAAGAGCATATCATCACTAAGATTCACATAAGTGAAGATCATATCCAGTGTTGAAGGTAGTGATCCCAAGGTTTCTGATACTTTTACATAATACATGAGCACCAGAGGACACTGAAAAGTGTCACACATTATAGTCACCTTGCTTGTACAGTTTTTCTGGTTGTTTTATGCAAAGGTTTTGAGAAGTATTGTAATAATTTTAAAGAAAGTGCCACTCTCTCTCCATTACAGAAACCAGCCCTTGAATTCCAGGACCCTTTCGGGAAACAGTAACAATCTGTTCTGGTCATTAGCACTCTATTTACCAAGTATACGATAACATATCCATTTGACATGGTCACTTGGCTTCTAACTAATGGATATCTTCAGTAATAGATCAGAAATTAATGTTAATAGTCTACTATTTGCCAAGTTGTGTCGAGTGTTAGGCTATATGGAGAAAAATATTCAAATAACTAACAGAAATAGCTAAAAAAAACCTGTTAAGTTGGAGCTTGCAGATTTTTGTGAGCTCAGATTTGACTGACTGGTAATCTCATATACATAAGGTACCAAGAAACGTAACAGTAATCCACAGTCTGTTCTCTGGGTTAACTGGTGTTAAGAAGAAAAGTTACATACTCCAAAAATGTGATATATGGTCCACCTTCCCAAGTGAATGAACTGCAGTGTCTATGAGAAAACTCGTTTTTGAAGCACACGAGTGTGCATGGCAACAACTCGAAAGACAGCTATACAACTTAATATAGGTTAAGATGGAAGAGTGAAAGAAAATATTTTGTAAATAATTTAGAACGGCACTTGTGCAATGTATACGGAGTGGTCACAAGTAAACAGACACCTAATTTTTCGTCATGTAACTGATTTATGCTAACTAATTTGTGTTCACAGAGCACTATATAAATGAGAATGGTCCGCACACTAATTATCTTGTGCTACAACATGCCTAGAACTCAAGGTTCTCTCGAATTGTCAGATTTTATTAGAGGAAGGATAGTTGGTCAAGCAGATGGTGGAATAAGTCAGCGGCAAATTTCGCAGAATTTGGGAATCCCGCTTTCGACAGTCAACAGAATCATCGTGCAGTTCAGGAAAACACGGCAAGGAAACAACTGAGCAGCGTCCGGGTCCATCGGAAAGGACAAGAAGGGCTTTCAAGAATAGCATCGAAATGGATCCCAGATTAATGACTGCAGAAGTGGCCAAAACTGGTGGGA
>NW_013665641.1:182681-186793 GCF_000517525.1 Limulus polyphemus | reverse complement strand
AATTTGTTCTACAATTAGACAACGTGAGTCTTAAAAAAACAGCATAAGGACAAATGTTCAGAGAGCTCAGTTGCTGCCATTTTATATGCATGTAATAAAAATAGTTTATATACAGTTAAAAAGAGTACAGCGCTAAAATAATTACGCAATAAATAATTTATTAAAAGAGGGACCAGTCCTAAAAAGACCATACATGTTTCGGTGTACCTGAAAATTGTAGCGCAAGAACACCGAAACATGCAGGGTCTTTTCAGAGCTGGTCCCTCTTTTAATAAATTATTTATTGCGTAATTATTTTAGCGCTGTACTCTTTTTAACTGTATATAAACTATTTTTATTACATGCATATAAAATGACAGCAACTGAGCTCTGTTAACATTTGACCTTATGCTGTTCTTTTAAGACTCACTTTGTCAAACAGTAAAACAAATTGATCATGTAACGAGCAAAAATGTATAGAGCTTGTGGATAAGCTAAGATCATATGTTATACCAAATAGACCGGGAGGTAAAGGGTGACAGGGTTAAAGAAACAAGTGAGGATAAGAATACTTTCATTAGTCACATCCACCCAACACCTAACAAAGGAAGACACTGCAAGTACTTCCCTGAGAGTCTGTTAACAAAAGTGTATAGATCTTGTGGATAAGCTAAGATCATATGTTATACCAAATAGACCGGGAGGTAAAGGGTGACAGGATTAAAGAAACAAGTGAGGATAAGAATACTTTCATTGGTCACATCCACCCAACACCTAACAAAGGAAGACACTGCAAGTATTTTTCTGAGAGTCTGTTAACAAAAAAGAAAAACTGACATCTGAGCAGTTCACCTGTATAAAATTTTACTCTAGTGCAAGCACTGATTTCGAAATTGCTATGGCTGAAGTTAAATTAGATCAGTACCTGAACAGTTTAACATATTAGCTTACTCCACTAAAACTTACATGAATTGATAAAATTTGTGACATTTCCTTTCTGAGCTATCAGTGATGCGGCGAGTGAACCCATGGTCTCTGAGATTAAATATTTTTCGAATTTTACATAATATGAAAGCACCAAAGGAAACCAGAACGTGTCACTCTATATAGTCCCCCAATCACTTATAATATATGAGATGATGATGAAAGTGTTATAAGAAAGTGTGAATAATTCGAGTTCTCGATAGATATGAAAACATATTTTGAAATAAATATACAGAAAATGTTTAAATACAGTTCAAGTCAAAAATAATTACTGTTTTTTTTAATGAAAATATATAGAAGTCTCTAACAAATCTTATATTTTGAATTATGCAAAAGTATTAAATTTATGAGCTCTTACATGGAAGCAGTCATGGTAATTAGTCTGGTGATGAGTGTTCATTTATTATCCATGTTGTGAGCATCAACTTTATTTTTTTTTTTTTTGCCTGATGCATACAGCCCACTTTATAAGACTATTTGCATGTATTCATACAGTGCTACGTCACAACAGTATAAAGTTATTTTAATTTGGAACTCTGGAATTCTACTATCTATATGTTTTAAAACTCCTAAAAATTCAAACACTGAATGTTATCTCTATATTCCATGGCAAACAATATCAATTAAAATATTGAACAATGAAATGGAGAAAAATACTGTAGTAATATAAGGCAGAGTTAAGAAATAGATGAAACATCACCTGGTTGTACTTTTCTTGTGTTCTCCATTTCAGATAAATTAAAATTATAATAATTAAATTTGCTAGTTAACATTTATAAGTATGAACCGGATAGAAGAGCGTGTTGTTTGATAACTAGCCCTATATCATGTACATTGTGTATATAGGGTGAATGATGGTTACTTTCATACTTGCAAGGGTCAGAAGAGTAATAGAGAGTAATTATTTGAAAGTAAAAGTTGCTAACTCTGCCAGTTAACAAGCCAAGGTGTAATAAGATAAAAGAGGGGAAAAATATCTCTTTTACCATTAGATTGATGTACAAAAAATTTGTAGTCATTTTTACACTTGCTGCAACCGCTGTTTTTTTTAAATAGTAACTAGTAATCCAGTGCTTGTTACTGCGTGTTGTAGATACCTTATGCTGAAGATTGGACTTCCAACTTATAACAGGTAAAGATAACCAGTTATGCTACAAAAGATCATTATCGCATAACATACAGATAACAAGAGACCATCTGGTCCTTCAATGCTGTCCTAGCTCACCCACCCTTGATAAAAGTAAAGAGTTAAGCCCACCCTTCATTTCTCAGGAAATGTTGATTTCCATCTTAAACTCCTGTAAAGTACTGGCCTTCAATACTACCAACGGCAACTCATTCTATATGATTTGATCCCTACCTTGGTCTAACTAATGGTGATATGTTAGATCATGCCAGTAGTATAGAGTTTAAAAAGCTTGTAAAACTACCAGTAATAATAACTGTCATGGAATCGGCAGATATCTTTTTTCAGGCTCAGCACCTATTGAATCATCCAAGTCATCAGTTCCATGGAAAGTCTAGAGAGTATATGACACTATAATTAGTTGTATATAACCTATGGAGGAACCAAGGTCACAAAAAGTTCTAAAACATGTTCTTGGAGCTGAAAATGGACGAGTATCACAGAACAACGAAAATTATCACAATACTCCCAAATAAAATCTCTGCTGTACTACAGCTGCAAACAGAGATCATTCGAGTTCTGAAAAAAGCTAAGACATCGACCATCATTGTTGTTGTAACTATCATAGCTTATATTTCATTGTTTGTGACCGAAACTGTCCATTGTTGGAAGCTGTAACATTTCACTATAGAGAGGAGGACCACCAATGTTGTCAAGGCTAAGAGGATCAGGGTAGCAGCCAATATTCTAAGTGGCATTGGTGGATAAAGACCTGGATGGATATAAACCACTTGCTGTGAAGGACGATCTGTTGTTAATTTCTAGTAACAAAGCCATGTCCTGGTACTGTATGTATTAAACGTATTTGTACAAATATTATTGCCCCATTTATTAATAACACAGGCCTGCGATGGTTTTATTATCTAGAAATTTTACATGTTCTACAGTAATTCCTGTACGCTGAATCCGAAAACGATATCTATTTTTCTACATCATGTACAGATTTTTCACAAAACATCATATGTACTTTTACATAAGTGAATCATTTTCATTGAAATCGGGTCACATTTTGTTATGCTTAAAATGTTGACAACCACTGGCTATAGATTTCTTTAGATCAATCGCGATATGAGAGTCTTATCGATCGATCGTTTTACGATCCACGCTAGTATGTAAACGGCTTACAGCCGCATGACGTATCATTTCTGTATGGTATTTGTTTGTGCGTGCACTTTGACATTAATATTTTATTTTCAATGTTATTTATTCGTCGTTATGGCATCAAGAGGTTGTGTAACTAACCCAAATATATTATGTTATAATTGTGGTAAATTTGTTGTAAAGAAACAAAGGCAAAACATTACAGAATTCGTAAAAAAAAGCGTATTTTGGAATATAACTTAGGGATCAAGACAAATCATGGGTTCCGCATAAAGTTTGCACCGTTTGTGTCGAAGAGTTGAGACGATGGACTAAAGGTAAGAAAAAGTCTGTGCCTTTTGGAATTCCACTGGTCTGGCGTGAGTCTAGAAACTACGGAGATGACTGCTGTTTTTGCTCATGTAACGTGCAAGGCTACAACACTCGAAATAAAAAGGAAATTTCTTATCCGAACCTTCAATCTGCTATAAGACCTGGTGCTCATAGACCTGATGTACCTGTACCTACTCCACCAGAGGCTCTTGATACAGTTTCAACTGATTCTGAATCTGATATCAATAGAAATTATGATAGAGATTATTTTCAGCCTGAAACGTCTGGTGAATCAAAACTTTTCACACAAGATGAATTTAATGATTTGGTGATAGATTTGGATTTTCCAAAGAATTTCTCAGAGATTTGAGGTCCAGAATTCGGGCTTAAATCTTACTTTCTCCAGGGATATCATTTTCCTGGTATAGAAATCACGAGAAAGAGTTTATACCATACTTTTCGCAAGAAGGTCCACTGGTTTATTGCAACAATATTGCTGAATTAATACCAACGCTAGGAGCTGCAGTCTATGAATCAAGTGAGTGACGAT
>NW_013665641.1:180022-182671 GCF_000517525.1 Limulus polyphemus | reverse complement strand
CAGCAAATGTATACCTGATGATGACAAAACCTTGTCGAAACGTTGTACATTTGCTGTTGTATTAAAGTTTTTCTTCATTACCCACTCAAGCCGTCTCCAGCCATTATTAGTCTCAAAGTGGGTTCCTCGTCATCGAATTAGAAGTCTAAAAGGTTTTGCACTTCACAATGGTAGCATATATGCATCTGTTCATATTGCTCATTCGGTTCACTTGAAGGAAACGTACGAAAATCTCGAACTTCTTCTTAATAAGGTAAACTACAAAGAACATGGTTCGCTACTTTGTAGAGACTTAAAAGTCCTTTGTATGTTGCTGGGTCAACAATCCGGTTATACAAAATTTCCATGTTTTTGTGTATCATAGCAAAGAGTACTCCCACTCATATTTCTAATCAATCAGAAATGTCCAGTGGTTACAAGTTCCCGTGCTTTTTTAACACGCATCCTGAAGGTCATAATTGGCAATATTGTATAGAAACTAGGCCTGGGTTTTTCAGCTGATTTTCTTGGAATTTTTCAGTAGTTACTCTCAATAACTACAAGCTCATGGTATTGTTGTAAACTATACGTTCAACGTTTTAATTTAGATGTTTACTAGAGAGCGCAGGACGTTAAGATCTAGAAAGTTCATGAAAGTTAAGAATCAAGAAGCTTTGTGTAAAATATAGAAACAACGGTAGAATATAAATATGAATAACCAATGATGATTGAGTCATTTAGGCCTACATTACTTTCAGAACTTATGTTGATAAGTGTATTTATGAAATTAAGCCTAGGAGTAAATGTGGTTGTAGCAAATGTTTATTGAAGAAATAAATTAATTTGTTATCCTGCATGTACTGTACTTGGCATTGTTTTACCAAATAATCCAAAAGATCACGCCCAACAATAGAATACATTACAGCAGTATTTTATTTCCTAGTTTGTTTGTACAATTCTCTTACAACATTGCTTTCATTCCAGCATTGTGTGCTACAACAGGACATGTGAACTGACATTGTCTCGTTATCTCGTGGGGGGAGTCCATCATTATTTCCTTGTGAATACCTCAGGTGATTATGTAACTCTTGAAATTCCTAAGTTGTACTACAGTATAGACAAGATAATACAGACTGATTTCTACTTTAGAGATTACCTTCATAAGCCTATGTTTCATAAAGATAGGTCGAAATCAGATTTATTTGGCAAATAAAAGAACTAATATTTAAAAAATCAAAAAAACGCCTATATATAGTATTAAAAGAGAGTAAATAATGGTAGAAACTATCAAATATGTTATATAACGGGATGGTTAGAGTAGTGGAGATGTATAGGGTTCGACGAATGGGGTTAGAGTTTGTTAGCTCCATCATCTTTAACTCCGCTTTGAGTATAATTCTTTGTCGAGAGACATAAACACGTCTGATGAGCAAAAAAAAAAAACCCATAGTGACCCATCCACTTTCAATGTTTAGCGAACTGCAGTTGGTATTAACAACCTTCTTCGGGTGTAACAGTCTGTAGACTAAATGCATGACAGCTGATTAATTAACTACATTGCAATAATCAGTGTTAGACACGTTACTGAAAAAGTAATTCATTATATTTGTTTCTTCAGAAAAAAATATTTAAAAAATCAAAAAACGCCTGCATAAGGAATTGCAAGAGAGTAAAATAATGACAGAAGCCTATCAAATATGTTTTATAACAGGATGGCTAGAAGAGTGGAGATGTGAAAATATATTCTAAAATATATTGTTGTTTGTTTTTGCATATTCGCGCAAAGCTAATCAAGAGTTATCTGCGCTAGCCGTCCTTAATTTTCAATTGATCACAGTAAGTTAAAACTAACCACTATTAACTATTGGACTACTCTTGTCTAACCGAACAGTAGGATTTAACCATTTCTCCTATGACGCACCCACAATCTCAAAGTGCAAAGTGTGATTTTTTTTATTTTTTTTTTTTGCTGTAAAGAGACACGAGCAATGGACCCGCAGAACCTTAGTCGTGCATGCTAACCACAGTGCCACGCTCCTCTTCCTCTCCTCCGCCCCAAAAAAGAATGAAAGAAAGGTTTATTAGGGCCAGTTGAAGGGGTCCTAAGTTAATTTTTATAAGTGATTTCGTAATAATTGCCTTGCACAGGTATGTGAAAGTCTCTCTCTGTATTATAGTAATCAGTAGAACGAACATTTTCTACTCTGTGGATGCTTTGTATTTCAAACTTTGCAAAATTGGACATTCTTTTATTGTGTGTGTGTATACTTAACGTTTTTCTTCCCCACTATACTCTAGTCAACATGAACATAGTTTGCTGTACATTACAAAGCTAAACCTGTTCTTCTTATTTTCCAAACACGAGTTAGAATCTTCAGGAGATTTCTGTTTGTCATAAAACATGTTTTAATATTACTTTGGCTTGGTTTGTTTGCTTGCAATTAAGCACAAAAGTACACAATGGGCTATCTACACTCTGGGCACCAGGGGTATCGAAACCCGGTTTCTAGTGTTGTAAGTCCGCAGACATACCGCTGTGCCACTGGGGGCTGTTGCTTCGGTTAAGTATCCACTGTAAATTTTTTAAAGTTGCATGATTTTGGGAAGTGAAGATATTTGTTTGTGGATCACCAACTGGAAATGAGGGAAGTTTATATCTTCCAGCTTTTC
>NW_013665641.1:172495-179473 GCF_000517525.1 Limulus polyphemus | reverse complement strand
GCCGTCTCCAGCCATTATTATACATCAACCACGTTTTGAGTCTACATTACTATCTTGTTCCAATATACATTTATTTTTATTGAAATCATCTGATAATATCATTGTAACATTTCATATTTAATCATGTACTACAGTTTTAAGAGTTGTATTGCTACCAAAGTTGTGAAGGAAAATGTAGCAAATGTAAAATGTGACATTGTTTAAAGTATCTAATAAAAACAACAACTCTCAAAAATTAATGCTGAGTAAATTTGAATAAGGCCTATTTCCTCTGAGTACTCTCAACCACCTTTTATATTAACTTCTATACATGTTTACTTGGAATGTAATAACTAATATAATAAATCAACAAATTATGTACTACAGCTCCAGTTAAAAAAAAAGGTAACGTTTATTTTAATGCATTTCTTAATTTTTAAGAGTAATATAATCTTTAAAGAATTTGTTCTGTTTCTAAAAGCATTATATAGTAGTTAAATTATGTGGTTTATTATGTTAATATAAATATATATATACACGAACCACTAGGACTCCATATTGGTGGTATGTAGGTTGAACCAACTTTTCCGTTTTCGAGTATATGTGCCATCGTTTTATCTTAAAACGATTAAGCTCTTTGTGAGTTTAGAATATTTGAAATACAACCACTGTCTTTCAAGACGGATTTTTTGTGGAAAAAAGTTAACGAAATTAGATATAAAAATGTAAGTTGTATTACTTTCTTTTTAAGGAGATTAAATTTAGCAGATACTTCAGCAGAAATTCAAACTGTAAATGTAATATTTCGTCTCTTTTTTTTTTTTCCGTTAGTAATACTAGTAGTAATACCATGTTAAAAAGCTGTATGATTTGAGAGTGTTTACTAGTGTTAGTTCGGTTAGACGTAATAGGAATATTGATAAATAATACTTTAAATTAATACTAATAATGATAGTATTTTCCAAGCACGGGCATTATAATTTATAGTAAGTTAGGCTCAATCAGTCATTATTAACAATACACTACAGACTACAGTGTAATTTATTTAATCAATCTTTTATATAATCATGAGTTGGACGAATAAATAGCAGATACATTTTAATTGTAAGAAATGCAAGGAAATTAATGCACTTGGAATATCATAAATAAAGCTATATTTATAATTTTTAGTGAAATAACCTTATGGAAGAAAATAATCTTCGTGTTTTAGAACTAGAAGCTATCCAAGCAGTGTGCAGTTGCTAGTGTTACTGCTACTAGTATTACTACTAGTGCTAGTAGAACAAATAAGATTTTATTTTTAGCCTTAGGTGTTATTTACAGAAATATTAAATATAAGTTTGTGTAGTCAAAGCTATAGATTGTCTTCACAATGGTCATGTATTGTTTTCACTTGATCACATACACAATGATTATGTTGTTTTCATTTCACTGTATATAGACAATGGCCACAGACAAACCGTCTCAAAACTGATTATATGTGTATGTACACATTATTGTGGAATGTGTTGTGTGACTATGTAATTCAACTAGGTAAGTTTACACTTGTATTATGTAAAATTTCAAAACAGTTGTGTCTGTTATTGAAATTGTAGATGTCTGAATGATGGTTGTGTATATAGCTAGGGTCAACACAATTTGCTAGGGGTGTGCAATCAGTATCATCACACTTTCTATCCACTACATTGTAACTATGCGTATAATTAGTCATTGAATCGGCTGTGTTTGTTAATCACTTTTGCACTATCTAAACACTTCCATTTTTGGAGATACTTGTCCATATTAATGAAAAGATCATGGCAGACCCACTATTACAAGAAATCAGCTATGCTTGGTATAATTTTAAGTGTTGATCATCAAATATATTTTTCATTTCCAAGTTGGATATGATGTTATACAATATAATTTTATTGAAAATGTAATTGTAATCTTTATGAATGTAGAGTTTCAAAGCCTATGAAGCTGCTTAATGATCTGCATGCAGTTATATATCTATAGCATTTTTGAATGTTATCAACAACAAAATGGCTGCCATACCACTGAAATTTTAAGAAATGAAAAATTATCATTCATAAAATCTTTCAAGGTTTATTTGCAGTTTGTTTCATCAAAATAGTCAAAGAAATGATGAATATATAAGAAAAACTAGTGCCTGTTAACTGCTTTTGAAGCTTCACTCATCACAGATTAAACTTGTTTTACATGGGCTAAAATAGATTAACCCAACTACTAAAAATGCCCTAACTTCTTTTCTAATTAATAGAGAGACACTATACAAAGTGATATGGAATGTATGTTTTGTGTTGTATACAAATTCACTATTGAATTTGAAGTTTTTTAAATTTAGATTTTTTTATAAAGTTCATAATATAACTTCAGAAAAATAAATAAATAAACCTAGATTTGTATTGTATTGCCTATGTCAAAACTTATAAGTATATTTCATTTGCATCTGTTTTCCTGAGTCTTGATTATAACGTGGGTAGATGATGGTGAGTGCTTAGTTTCAGGCAGCATTAATCACCTGCCTACTTTTTCTGCAAGGTTTTTATTCTGTAAGAACTGGTCACCAGCATTGCTTTAACTGTGATATTTTTGATGATCTTTGCCTTAAAAAATGTTTAAGAAGGAAAAGCTTGGTCAAAATCATAGAATATAAACAGCCATTCGAGGAGTTGGATAATGGGAGAGCAGTCAGTCAGTATGAAGTTGCCAGGTTACTTGCAGTATTGCTGATTATAATGTATAGTGTGACAGTGTGGTTCTAGTCATATCATAAAAGAGCATGGGGATTACAGGAATCTTACAAATCTGAAGTTTGTGCCCTGTTTAAAGCATTACGTTGCAGACTCTCCAAAGTAGGTAACTAGTTTACCAAATGAGTCTGTCTAATGCATATATTTGAGATCACTACCATGTAATTCTATTAGAGCCAAAATGAGGCTAAAACTTTTTGTTTATTGTAGTGGCAAGCCTCACCTCTTTGGGGAGTAAATAAGGTGCCAACCATACTAATTTTTACATGTGTATCCTTATGTTCAGCAGTTAGATTATGTACTAACAATGTTAAAATTTGGGTCTCCATTCTCCATGATGGAAAGAGCACAAAGACTCCATTATGTGATTTTGTAATAAAACAAACAAACCAAAGTTTTACATTTATGTGTTGTTTATTGCTCATTTTCATATTTGCACATAAAGTAAATAAAGGATAAGAGCATTTTTGCATAATTAACATTATTAACAAGAAATAAAAAATACACAGAATTACTGTACTAATATCATATCCCAAGAGAACCTATGAACTGCTTGTTACAATGCTATTATAAATGTTCTAGTGATATGCCACTCTTGATCTTCTTGGTTAAGCACAGCTAATTTACATTTGTCTAGTGTGCCACATTTACACAGGCTACTTAAGATTTCACTTTGAAAACTTATAAGGTATTGTATTTTATCAACAAAATATAATTGTTCATCCTTAGTAATTATTTTCAATGTGAAAAAAAAATGTCTCTTGGGTGTTCCTCAAAATTTCACTGTCCTATTAATTTCAGTATAAGGAAATATGGGTCTCTTAACCCTTTTTGTTCCTCAAAATTTCACTGTCCTATTAATTTCAGTATAAGGAAATATGGGTCTATTAACCCTTTTGCAATGGGTACTACTTTCTTCAAGCTCATTTCTGCACAAGCCCCCAAGTTACATTCAAAATTTAATTAAACAACTTTACTATCAGTGTACATCAATGAAATTAATATTATAATGTATGTTATAATTCAAAGTTTTATGTTATTAAAGTTTTAGTTCCTTCATTTCAACACAAACCTTTAAAAAACTTAAACTTCAGTTTTGTTTTCATGTGATGCACAAGCATTCACAAATCTGAACTTTCAGGTTTTCTGACTTCAATCAGACAACTACACAGTGTGTAAATAGATATGTCTAGACAAAAATTACATCTAATGTGCTATTTACATCTATGTTCTAAAGTTCTTTGGCTGATTTCAGTGCACACAAGAAATACATTTTGCAACCCCTGAGGAGTGCCATGCCCACCTTCTATACTTAGAATTGAGATTTATATGTCACATGTAATTATTTGATGCATTTGTTTGTAACTAATACAAATAGCTCATTTTATACCAATGGTTATTTTAAAATTGGCAACAGTTTTTATTCATTATCATATAACTGTCAGTAGTAATTCTTTGCTGCTTTGTCCATGATAGCACTTAATTTTGTTTCCTACCTAAATATGTATTAGCTAGAGAGACAGTTAAATTGTATGTAGGTTTTATTTTTATATTTTAGTTAATTACGTACTTATGTTTTAAAATGCATGTTTGAAATATTAAACATTTTTTTAGTATAACTCAAACTTTGCCTCTGTTCTCGAGGCTTATGGTAGTATGTGAGGGCAAGAACATTTTGGCCAAGGCTTGAGATTACTCTACAAAAAATTTAAAAGCATATACATTTTTCTGTTTCTTAATTGTAAACATTTCAGTTCACTGTATGGGGATGATAATATCACAGTTAGTGATATGGTAGAGAAAATGAAAAATAAAATATAAACATTTTCCTTAAAAAACTTTTGATATTCATTTAGGAGGTTCTAGAGGTTATGGAAATGAAATTCAAAACTGTAAAATGAAAAAGTATTTTTATACTTAAAATAAAAATCACTTGGCACTTGAACTATTCAGAGTGTGATTGCAAGTAACTACAATAGATAAATAACATATTTGTATAAGAAAGACTTGATTAAAATAATATAATTCTTCACAAAACTGGTAAGATTTTGTTAAAGATATGCTAAGAAATCTCAGAGTTACCGTATGTATTATTACACGCGTATCCTTCCTCAGATGGGCTCATGTAATTTACTTGAATCTGTTGCAAAAGGGTTAAACTATAGAACCTGGGAACAAAACTGAATTTCTTCACATCCAGGGCACCAAAACCAACAGAATAGAGTTTTTATACTGAGAAAAAATTAGAAAATGATCCATATCAAATGAGTACTAGTGTTGCAAGACAGGTGCAACTGTATTTTAATTAGAGCTGAGTGATTAGTGGAATTTGTGAAAAGATCAATTATCTGTCTTATTAATAGAGTACTTTCAACTAATCAGATATTCTCACACAAAATTAATATTTTTTAAAGATACTTGTGAGCTACTTTTCACTTAAGATGATAAACATCTTCAGGTACAACAATTTAGGATCAAGTTAATTTTTTAATCATGAGCTGTTGTACATGAAAGTATGTCAATAATATGTGCATTGTAACTTGAAACCTATCGTACACTGAAAATATGATTAATACCATTCCTTGGGTTTCTCCCTACAAATGTTCACAAGACTACTAATACTACTTCTGTTGATGAAAATAAACATTATTTGTTGACATTGATGATAAATCAGAAAAATAAACATAGCATTCTCATGTTTTATTAGATGTTACAGTTATGCATAGCCTGTAAAAAAAAATTCCCTAGTATATAGTGCATTAAGGGGTCCTACATGATCAGTCAGTAAAACTGAGGAAAGAGTATATGATTGTTAATTGAAAACTGAGATATTTATTATTAAGTAAACTAATTTATTGTTAAAAAGTATTATTTTTAGATTTCATGTGATAAAAAATAGTAAAGATTCTTGTTACAGTGTGTGGTAGATAATATATAATTAATTTAAAACAAATTCACTGCAATCCTTGAAAAATATACAGTATAACATTTACTGTTTTGCTAGAAAACTTGTGATGACACTAGATGATCTCATTGTCAAGGTTATGATGATTCATAAGGTGGAAATTGAAGTAGTTTTATAAGAAACATTTAAAACTGCAACACAATTTTTTTAATAACATCATCAGCTTGAAAAACTTAAAAAATAACTAACAACTTTATAATAAACATCATAAACATTTAAGCAAGAAGTTGTTGATACAGACTGAAGTTTAGAAAGAACATATTAAAATGAATAATACCTTAACATTTTACAGTACAAGCTGGAATAAATTGTAGAAACATACATTTGTACAGATAAATCAATAAATCAAACATCTTGTTGTATTAGGCCTTGTTTAAGCAACTTGTGATAGCCAAATATTTGTTTTTTTGTTTCAGGTTTCCTATTTAGCTAGAGTTCGTTAGTTAATTAAATAAGTGTGCTGTTCATGTAAGAAGTTTAACAACTTAATATATTTCAGACTGTTTTTAGTCTAATAAATTCTGACAAACAGTTAAATGAGCAAGCTATTCAGCAATCAACAATTTTTTTTTGACAGAGTGACTTACTATAACTTTTTCTTTATTTAAACATTCTTACATTGTTATAAACAGAGCTGGGTGGTTAGTGAAACTTTCCAGTAAGTGATTATTTTAACATGGTGAATGAATTAAAAACAATGCTACAAATTGGTGGGCAGAGCACAGATAACCAATAGTGTAGAAACAATTAATGGCAATATTTCAATTACTTGAATAGTTGGAATGATTGAAAATAATAATAATAATTGAAAACCTAATTTTGATTAATTGAGTTAATCTCCCAGGTTGATATGAAATTCTAGAATGTGTTCCTAATGGTTTATATAGCTCCATATACACCATTCTAACGACTCTGAGAAACTTCATATTGTTTTAAGAGAAGTATGCATGTTAGATATACACAACTCTTTCATTTAAATTTAGTTTGAGAGTTATAATTTCGATAGTTATAAAGCACGAGTTTTAAATTTAGTATTCTTAGAAGCAATAATTTATCACAGGTTTGTTTATGAAACTGTTTATGAATCATTTGTTGAGTTGTTCAATTGTTGTGAATTGATGTCATGACTCAAACCTTTGGTATTTTTCTCATTGCTTTATGTTACATCATAATGTCCCATAGTTTGTAGAAAGTTCTAGGCCTCAGTTGGGTGATATACATAGGCAACCAAGTCAGTAAGTGAAGTTAGACTGCGTGTCAGTTTAGTCGTAATGAGTG
>NW_013665641.1:135825-172176 GCF_000517525.1 Limulus polyphemus | reverse complement strand
GTCAACTTTAGAATAAAAAAAAAAGAGATGATTATTTACAGTTCTGGATAGAACTGTGATAACCAGTAATGTAACAAAGTTTTATACATATGTTTGACTTGTTTTGAATATATCATTTTAAAACAACGAGATTGTGCACTCTCCTTTATTGTTGAAATTTATCTCCAACAAGCTATAGATACCTACTGTAAAGAATCCTGGTCCATACAAAACCTGGCACTTGGCAAGCCAGCCCCAATACTACAGAGGTAAACAGCAGTAAAAATATATATTAAGGACAGTAGAAGTAGGCCTATATATATGCACAACTGTAGTGGTGGCAAAAATAGTGTAGAGATTACAATCATACTGTATAACCATGTCGACTGATTTTGATAAATCAGTAGAAAGAGGTGAGCAACTTGGGCTAAAAATAGTGATCTAGGAGAGTGTTAAACAAGAACAACTTCAAGAAAGAGAGAAGAATATAGGCAAAGAAGAGAGAAAGAAAGACTAAAAAAAAAGAAAAGGAGAGACTGGAAATATAGAGAATAAGATAACAAATTGAGATTGCCAAGCTCACCCAACAGAAAGATGAAGTGGATGCTTTCTTGGAGAGGTATGAAATATTTG
Source organism: Limulus polyphemus (assembly GCF_000517525.1). Taxonomy (NCBI): domain Eukaryota; kingdom Metazoa; phylum Arthropoda; class Merostomata; order Xiphosura; family Limulidae; genus Limulus; species Limulus polyphemus. The sequence goes on along the minus strand of NW_013665641.1, from coordinate 171,564 downwards.
CCCAAAGTCAAAACTGGAACAAAGGCAAATGGGTAGTCTGTTTCAGCCTACTTCTCACAGGAAAAGGCCTACAAGTGTATGCAGGCATGATATCAGAAGATGCCATGGACTATGAGAAGTTAAAAGTGGCATTGCTGAAATGCTACAAACTTACTAAGGAAGGTTTTCATTGGAAATTCAGAGAAATCAAACCTGACATTGGTGAAACTACTTTTCAGTTTGTGGCACATTTACAGTGATACTTCACAAGATGAACTGATATGGCCAAGAGTGAAAATAGTTTTGAAAAACTGGAAGATCTAGTAATATATGAACAGTTCATGATCATGTGCTCAATTGACATGTCACTATCCCTAAAGGAGAGAGCACGAAAAGATGTGGATGAGATGATCAAGCTGGCAGAACAGTATATGAAAGAGTATAACAGACAAGTCCAAGAATAACCAGTTAAAGTTGAAACCAAGGGTGGCTGACCAGAAACAAGATACCCCCGAAGGTGTCATGAACTTAACAGACAAAATGGAGAAGAGATGCTATGCTTGTTATAAAATGAGACACATTGTGAATGAGTGCATGTCTGTCACCAACAAGCAGAAATTTCAACATAAAGTGGCTGGAGCTACCTACAAAGATGGAGCTGGCAAGAAACAAGAAAAGAGTAATTATCATCATGGATGCTGCTGCCAGAAGAAACAGAATAGAGACAATACTCCAGGTTCACCACAAGAAGGAAGTGCTATTTTCATGATTAAACAGTGCTTGACTGATGGTCAGCTCAAGTTAGCAAATGGATCAACAGTGCCAGTAGTGATTGGAGCATGTGACAAACATCGAGAGGTGTCAACAAATCACAAAATGCCAGTAGGTGAAGTCTATGTTGGGGACAAGAAAGTGAAGGTTCTATGAAAAACTAGATGCAGCACTGAGAATCAGTCCATTATCTTATGATCAGATGACAGGCAAGATGCATCTGTGTGTGCTGATTGACATTACAGTGAGAAATTTCCCCATGGCAAGAAATAGGTGGAAACTCCATGCTACATGGGAGACCTTGAAGTCGTGTGTATGAAGGCACGAATGTATGACTTGGTGATTGGAAATATAACAGACAGTAGAAGTCTGGAAGAACAAGACAGAAAGGAGACTGATGAGGCATCTGCCACCACCACAAGAGCTCAAGAAAGGAAAAGTAAGCAAGACATGAAGCTCCTGCAAGTCTCAAAAGGTGAATGTAGGTTTACGGAACCGAAGGAAGTACAGAAAAAAGACTCTCCACTGCAGAAACTTTGGGACAGTGCCAGGGAGAAATTCGAGCACAAGACAAAGGGGAAAGAGACTTACAAAATAGTGGATTGCAAAGGAGTACTGTACTGGATCTATCAAAGCACTTCTATGACAAGAAGGCCAAAGATTGATGTTTCAAGGTTGGACTGATGGTCTTAGTTCTGCTACTTACAGACAATAACAAACTCACCCTGCAGTGGAAATGACTTTTTGAAGTACAGGACGTGGTCAACAGAATGGGCTATGAAGTGAAAATGGATGGGAAGGCCAAAATCTACCATGCCTATCTGTTGAAGAGGTACTTCAAGAGGAAAGAAGACATAACAGGTACAGCTGTTGAGACACAATAGGACATGGTAGGTATGGCAGTCATAAATGTGGAAGATGAAGACCTATTAGACTTAACACCACTGGGTGGAGATGAAAGATATAGACATCAACATCAGTGAAGAACTGACTGGCAAGTAAAAGAAAGAGCTACAAGATCTACTGTGCCAGTATGCAGGTGTTTTCACAGATAGACCAGGCAAGACAGACTTTATGCAACACAAGATTGAGACCACGACCAGGGATCTGGCCAAGGTGAAGCCATACCAGATGCCCTATGTGATGAGAGACCAACATGGGAACTACAAATGTTGGTGCAGGCTATATGAGGAGACTATGATAACCAGTAGTGTAACGAAGTTTTGGACATAAGTTTGACTTGTTTTGAATATATCATTTTAAAACAAGTGGAATGTGTGCAATATTCCTTCTAATTTTTTCAATCCATGTGCAGAATGAATTTTTTTTATATGCACTAGTATCAAAGCAATGTTCAAATGTATGCTACCGGTTGTTTTTAGGGGGAGGGGAGGAATTTCAGACCATTGACCCTATTGGTTTATTGGGCTGCTTTGCAATGCTACCAGTTGGTTATCTGGGCTTTAGGCCTATTGACTGCCAGTGTCATTAAGGTCGTCAATGTGTTGAAACTTCTCACCATTACTGAGGATGTGCATGGTTGGTAAAATTAAGAGAGCAGCTACACAGCCATGCAGTTTAGAGGGAACACTGACTGTGTACTGTCTGTTTATTGTTGAAATTTATTGCCAACAAGTCACAGACACCTACTATAATGAATCCTGGCCCATACAAAACCTGACAATGCAAAATATTAGAATTATTTATGGGTGAGTAACAAACCTATTTTACACAATTGAGATTTTGTAGGGCATGAATATTTTGTGTATCTTATAACAGGTATGCTCTAATAAAGCACACACTGAAAAATTATCTGTAATCAGTTGTCATAATATATGCACATGTGCATCACAGAAAAGAGAATGAAAGTTTAGAGTTTATTCATGTGTTCATTTGTTTGAAAAATGACTACATTGTAGAACATTCCATAAGCAAAATGGATTTTAGATAAGTATTTTGAAAATTACATATTTTAAGAAACAGCTTTTGAAGCATAAATTTCTTTATTTTACTTGTACTTCTTTTTGAAGTTATACAGTGAAACCCCGATTTTACGCGAATTCGGATATAACTGGATGAGTCATTAACTCTTTCGACACGGGCTCGGTCCGTTGTTATAGTTTACATACTAATAACTTTTAATATTTTAAGTGTATCTTTACAAAACCCCAATTTAGCGCGACCCCGCTTGTTTCGCGATGACATTTTATGGACCTCAACAATCGCATTATAACGGAGCTACACTGTATTTAAAAAAAATTAATTTCAGAAATAACTGTAAAAAAGGTGAATTTTAAAGGACTGAAATAACTTCATTATCAGGAAAAATTTTACTTCACAAAGTAATTTTAGTAGTCATCTAAAGTACATGTATATGAAAGAGCCATATAGTTTTCTATTGAAAAATTTGGATGTATAGCAATTTAGACACAGTTACTAATTATATTTTGATATAACCAGTATATTTTCAACTGTAAACTACCATTGCAATCTTACCTTTTAAAATTTCACACACTACTAAGAAGGTGAAAGATATGAAAATGTATGATGTGATGTAGAAAAGTTTCTTCCTTATGCTAAATGTTGGAAAAGTAGTTTAATTACATATACTTAGTTTTTTATATAACATGACTGTGATTTAGATTTTATAACACAATTACCTTATGTACATTCAGGATTTACATTTGTTAAACTTCATCATTCAAAAGGCCTGGTGATTAGGGTGCTTAACTCACATTGGAAACCTGTTGTCGAACACGATTACCTTTTCAGCCTTGGGGCAATATGATGTGATGGTCAGTCCTAATGTTTGTGATGAAGAGTAGCCTGAGAGTTAGTGGTGGGTGTTATTGACTAGCTACCTTCCTTAAAATTAGGGATGACTAGTAGTACAGATAGCCCTTGAGTAACTTTGTGCAAAATTCAACAAACATTCATCATTCAGCAATCACAGTCCCATTTATTGTAAAGGTTACAGTGTAATTGAAAGGACTATTTAATTATTTGAAGTTTCGCTGTATTATATTTATTCTCAGTAATAATCTACAAGAAGTATAGTGTACGTCACAGAATCATCTTTGGTGTGTGGTAGATGTAAGAAAAGCGACGACTTAGCAGCCAGGATAGTAAAGAAACTTGTCTAGAGCATAAGTTTTATTATTTAAAAAAATGTTTGTCCAATTCAAATTCCTGATATATTGGAATAAAGATTTTAAAAAATCTCTTATTTAGTTCCTATTCTGTAATGGTGGCAACATAGGTTCAGAAAGTCATTAAAATTACATTTTTCTAATTACTCTGTTTCTTTGATCTGTTTTAGTAAGTAATATCTATTCTACCCGAGAGGATATTACAGTAACACGTAGCAACTGGATTAACTCTTTCAGCACGGGCTTGGTCCCTGGGACAAACCTCATGACCATTTTGTGCTTTTTATAGTTTTCATGCTATAACTTTTCAGTTAGTAAGTATATGTTCACAAGTTCTGGCAGATTATCAGTAAACATTACAAGGCTTTCATATGCAACATATCAAATTTTTTTATTAAGTCTAAATGGTTTGTTAAGCAGTCTTTTTCTCATGCCTTTTTTCATTTGGGTAGGCAACATGCAAAGTAATTTTCATTTTAAGATGAAAAATAGTTTTATGTATCAGAAAATTTTCAAATTTCACATGCAAAATCTTTAAAACATCCAGATACTGAGATAGTTATCAAACTTTTCTTAAGAAAAAACTTTATTTGATCTGTTATTTTCACTAACATATCTCTGTATGGGGCAGTCAATTTGACCAATCTTGTAACCATCATAAAATATCAGGAAATAAATATAAATTATGCCTTTTTCTTTCTAGAATGATTACAAATTATAACACAAAAACACAAATGGTTAGACAAATTAGCTGAAATCTCATAACATCATACATTTATATATATTTATTATTTTTATTATATTGACCGTTTAGCCATGCTTGGCTAACAATGCATAAGTTACAATAAATTAGTGCATGTGCACTCATGTAACCATATTCAATAATATAAAACTGACCTTTAGTCTTTGCAAAGTGACCTGTCTTGGCTGTGTTTTAGTAAACTAGTATTTTGTAAAATACAGTCACATTTCAATTATTATGCATTATATATTCACAGTGACCTGTTTTTGCTGTGTTTTAGTGGACTAAAATTTCAATTAATATATATATGCATATACATTATTACTATTGACAAATAACTTCTTAAACTTATTTTTCGTAAAATATAGAACAGTTAATAAAGAAGTAAAGCAAACAATTTCCTCTTCTAGTCATGACCTTTGTACTCATTTCCTGCTTGTCGTAGGTTGTTAAGCCTTATAAAATTTCACACGTGGAGGATGTGAAACGAAATAATTTTTTTCAGGTTTTATATATACATGTGAAATAACCAAAAAATCATAAATTAATATATTGATACCATAGAATTCCACTATAATCTATCAAACTTAGTAATTAAGCAGTATTTGTGTCTAAAAAAATATTAAATTTCGAGCAGACTAAAGACTCCTTACAAGCCTGAAGATTTGTATTGAATGAACAAGATGATATCATAATACTTGAAAATGGCTGAGAAAGCCACTAGGGGGACATTATGAGCTTTCAATTGATTACTTGCATGTCATAGACAGAATTAAGTTTATATAAGGGAGAATTTCCATAAATGGAAAGAGGTGAGTGGGGCCACTGTGTTTGATTCAGTACAGGAGCGATTTCTTAGGAAATAGAAATAATAAAACATTCATATTTTATATTATAGCTTGTCAGTATCGGTAGTTTGAGTTCTTAATTTGTACAAAATGTATATTTTGTATTTTGACGTAACAAACATCTAATTTGAACCAGTGCTGCATTCAACATACCACATGATACACAAAATTTGAAGTTTAGGTGTGTTTTTTTAATATTTACTTTCAAATTAAAAGATCAAATAATGTATTATACTAAAGTTTGAATTATAATCTACACTTTGATACCAAACTTGTTGATATAAATTCATGAAATAGTAGTTCAATAAAATTTTGAATGCGAGTCAACAAACAAGATGACATGGCCTTTCACTTGTGACTCATATAGAAAGGGTTAATACCGTTAATCTTATTCACTTCTTGAAACCCACCCTAAATCTGCATCAAGTCGTGGGTATTGGAAAGCATTAAACCCACTGGCTCCAAATGTGCCCATTGTTGAGATGGAGTTTTTCCATTTCAGACTATACCTTCCATGGAGTATCATGGAAAAGCCAGCACTAAGGGAGAAATTGCCCATCTCCTGGGCTTGCACATCCCAGCTTTTCAAATTAGGTTTTATGGTAACCCTTTGAACTTTCTTCAGTAAAAGACCTTTGTGGTGGTTAGGTCCAATCAAGTCTTGGCACCTCTCTCTCCAATGTGAATTCCTCTTCCTTCCCAGTCCTTGAGTAGAGCAAAAGAGACCCTTGGTGGTCAACTTGGGGAGTTCCTCACTAATTGTGTAATTCCTCCAAATGTGAGTCCAAGTGGGCAGTAAAATGTGGTTTGAAATGGGGCAGGGGTCCCTATAATAGAGTATAATATTCCAGTTCCCCAGTAGTATTGACCAGCCCGATGGGGCCGGGTGTTCTCTTTGGTGAGTAACTTGTACATCACTACATATATTAAACATACAATCTGGTTATAGCCCTAGTCACACTATACCTCTATTCAGCCTGTTGTGTTCAAAAGTTGAGTTGGTCATGTATTTTTTCACCCATCCCGGTGATACATGGGCTCATTTTGCCTCCTTCCTTGTTTCATAATTCCATCCACCAAAGAGTATACCCTGTATGAGATGGATTCAGTCTCCTATAAGTGTTTCCCCTCTAGTAATCCCTCACTATCGGGTGTCGCATTCCATGGATTTTCCCTTCTGTTGCCTTCTCAGAAGGAACTCTTCTAAGTTTTCATGATTGCACCTGCACCTCAACCACATCAGTGTGGGATTCTAGCTACTGTGTGCAGAGAGGTAAGTGAATTGTTTCAGAAGTTAACATTTTTCTTGCCTGAAAATGTATTTTCAAGAGATACTTTTGTGCTCACCTTCCCACATCACTAGTGGTGCAAATTATTCTTGCCTCATCGAAGAATGAATGAAGTTATGTTCGAGTGTAAGTGCTCATGGGAATCTACTGTGCAAGGAGGATGTGTCATCCTCCTATTGGTAGAGCTATTGTCGTAAGGTGGTTACAACTTGCACTAGCATATTTCACATCAAACACATAGTTCAAGGCTAATGACGTGTGCAAAATCTTATAGGCAGATGCATGAGGAATAGCTACTGTGTGCAGAGAGGTAAGTATCTATTAGAAATACATTTTTAGGTGAGCGAGATGTTATATTTAGGAGCATCACTGGTTGTTGTTGAAAAAGTGTGTAGTTTGAGAGACGAATGTTTTTACTAAATTTTAGTTTCCATTCTTTCATATTTGTTTTAAGCATTCAATGATTTCTTTTAAACTGACAACAACAATTAATGGATGAATACATGTAACTTCATAGTACAGTGTACTTGTATGGAATATTAATTAACAAGATTTCAGTTTCCATTCTTTCTTTTTTTTAAGCATTCAGTGATTCCTTTTAAACCGATAATAACAATGAATGCATGAAACTTGATATTTCAGTGTACATCTATGGAAAATTAATTTACAAAATTTTAGATTTTAAATTCAGATTCAGGTTCACACTAAAACTAATATTCTTTCATCTTTCCTTTCATGAAGAAGTGGTTATTTGTAATACATGTAGCTTTGTTGAAGTAGATTTTATGGATAAAATACTTACTTTTTCTCTGCATTTTGGCTTCTGACATATAAGAGCTTAAATAAACCCAGTGATGGGATTTTTTTTTAAACCTAGTTACATTCTGGCAAAAAGAATAAGTAGTTTTGTTTGTCTTTCCTAGATGCCTCGTTCACGAAGACGTCGCCATTCTCGGTCTCTTAGCTGTGATTCTCAGACAAGCTCAGGTAGCCATCGCCACAAGCGTAGACGATTATCATCAGGAAGCCATGGCTATCATCGTTATCATTATAGACATTCCAAAAGGTATCTCTCTTAACACTACCTGCTCGGGCATCATTTACTGTGCATGTCATGAGGTTTTAATGGTTTACATTCAAAATTTTATTAAACTACTTTCGTAGCTAATAATCCATATTTTAATAGTATATAAGTTTTAAGTTCTTAATTTTATAAGGCACTATTTAAAAAATCCTGAATTTCTCTAGTTTGAGAAAGGTGACAAATTTCCTGTAGGCTTCTCTATTTTATTCATCAACCCTCCAGTAAGTACGAAATTCAGCGTAAAGTACTTACTATAAAATTGTCATTACTCAGACAAACCATAATTTTTATAGCTTTCAATTTTGTTTGTGTACAGAGCCATCAAATAGAAAATCAGACCTCTCTCTTGCCACACCTGCCTGTACATCCTCTCTTTGAGGATTTGTTAATAGTTCGCTCTTACATTTAATTCTATTTTATTTATAACCAATAGAAAGCCAAGGTTTTCATCTATCAAATGATATATTATATTGCATTGTTTTCTGAATTTTCATCTATCAAATGATATATTATATTGCATTGTTTTCTGAATTTTCATCTATCAAATGACATAATATATTGCATTGTTTTCTGAACAGAGAATTGTCAATTTCTCTTTTAGTACGTCCTCCAGTGCCACAGCAGTATGTCTGCAGACTTACAACACTAGAAACCGGGTTTCGATACCCGTGGTGGGCAGAGCACAGATAGCCCATTATGTAGCTTTGTACGTAACTTCAAACAAACAGACAAATCTGTTAGTATAAGCTTCATTCACACAGGAAAGATAACGACTAGTTTGGGTGAATTTTTAACGAACGTTGTTACATTGTTAGAAAGCTAGAAGAATTGTGATAATTATAGGAAATTGTCTGCTTTTTGGATGATTTTACTCTGTGTTCTTTAGTGCATTATTTAATAAAATAAAAATTATTTTGTGTGTTACTACCATTAGTATAAAAAAAAAAGTAGGGTTAAGTATCCTCGACAGTTTACAGCAAAAAAAAAGAAGACAGGTAAGTACTTTATTTCCTGTTTTTCCCATTTATTCTTTATTAATTATTATAAAAGTAACTAAATTGTAAAAATAGGGATCTTTTTCAGGTTATTTAAGGTTAGATTAGATGAAGTAAATAATAATAATAAAAATATTTCTTTAGACATGCATGCGAGCAGCTCGTAGTAGCTTGTGGGTAATGTAATTCGATAGTGTAACATGAACTGCACATTTCCCAAGTGATTTACAACTTATAATGGCACCAATAGTAGTTAGACAAGGTTCAAAGGGCAATAAAACAAAAAAATTTAATTATAAATAGATGTATACTGTAACTTTACTTTACTTCTCGATTAGCACTCATAGTGTTCAGATGAGGTTTTCGCTTGTGCTTTCCTTAATTTTTAAGAGAACTTAGTTTTTCTTTATGTTTGCTACATATGTGTTCTGACATTTTAGTTAGTACACATTAGTATTATATGTATTTTATTATAATATGTGATTCTTTGGAGCTCTCTGTTTGGACTTTTTTACTTCCACTCTTCGTTGACATGGATTCTGAGTTTCAAGCTACAGCTTCTACCACTCCTGGGCTTCCTACTGTTAAACTTAATAAATAAAATATTTACTGCCGTGGGCTTTAGGTCCACAATTGTTGGGAGTTGGCTACCTTCATGTGGGCTCCTAATCTGCCTTCAGATTCTCCTCTCATGCCTTGTTCATGGGTACCTAAACATGAGGATGTAGATTTCGACATCCTGTTTCCCTCCCCTTCCTGTGCTACATGGTTACGTTTAGCTCCTGTGTCAATGCCCGGTCCTCCTTCACCTTTCCTGGAATTAATGAATCTGTATGTTAAGTTTTGTCTTCCCCTTTCTTTTCAAGTGAGAAATATTTGGGCCAATATTTTGTTCTCCTCCACCTCCCCAGACATTCAGGCTTATGCCATTACATTTACATTTGAAAGACCATGTTGTAGCTTTCCATAGGTCTACCTTTTCTATTTTTGGACTTCCAGCAGTTGGATTCTCTTCTGTCTCTATGAGGTTCTGATCCCACTATTTTGGTGATATATTCCTAACCTAACCTTTTCATTCACCCTTCCTCCATGTCAGTTTAACAACATTAGTTGTATGTCTACTGCCACTGGTCTTCTTGTCATAATTTTTCTTAGTCTTGTCCTACTCTCTCGCACCTGACTACCTTCCTTATCTGGCCCTTTTGACAAGATTCTTTGGTATCCACCCTCTCTACTATTTCCCTCCCTTCCATTTCTCACATTTATCATTTTTCAATTGGGATTGCATCTTTTGTCCTGTCCGGGCTCTCTGCTGTTATGTGGCTCACATTGCTCTCTTCTGTGGTTCCTGTTCCAGTTTGTTCATTCATTGATACCCCTTTCCATGATATTTCTGTTATTGCCCTTAGGGGTTGGATTCACCAGCTTGTTTGCCTGGCATATTTTTCCCAATCTCCAGATGGTTATTGTATATTCCAAATCTCCTCTCATCAAATCTATCACCTTACCATGTCCCGTGCTGCCCGATTCCATCATCCATTTGTAGATATAGTTCATGCTGGCAGGTGACCATTCCCTATACATTTATTTCACATTATCTTCCTCGTCTGGCCATTTTGTGCTCTACCAATTATCAGCTACCTTCTCTTGCCATGTTGAGCTCCATTGTTTCTTTATGAATGGGTAAGTGCTCTTTTTATACTTTTCTTTACAAGGGCCTTTCTTGCATGTACACATCCTGCTTATTGGCAAGCGTTGGGTGACCAGGTATACTTATTCTTAATTCCTCACTGTATGACCATTGCAATCAATAATACCCACCATTGAGATGGGATGTTCTGCAAGACTACTTGTACATTTTTCCTCATGGTGTTTTGCATCATAAATATGTTTGACCCAGACTGTACACTCATGTGCTAACATGAGTAAAGCAGAAAGGGATTACTGTCATTCCTTCTTTTGACTGGATCAGGAATGGTTTGCTTATTAAAATAGGTTTTTATAGTCACCTGTTGAACTGTCTCCTGTGCTGCGCTCCTCCGGACACTCCAATGCCCCTCCCCCTTCTTACAGTGGAGTACAGGAGTCCTAACCACTTACCAGTTCCTTGCACCTGGGGTGGTGGACCATGGAAGATTCTTCCTGAGTGTGCTCGGTTCCTCTCAGTTGAGAGTAGGGTGGTGATGTTCTGCCAGTGTAGACACTCCTCCTATTGAAGACCTGATGTTCTATTCCAAATGTTGCCTAGTTATGGGTTGATGATGATTTCTTCCAAAATGCGGTTCACCCCTCCAGCTGGGCACCTTCTTTCCTACCACTGATCGGATGTTGGTTCCCGTGGGGTGGGGTATTGGTTGGAGTTGGACCAGTCACAAGTCGTTACATGTAAGTGGCCCAGGTATCCTCCTCCTACTGCAGACTGGATGATTCATTCTCAATGCTGCCTGGTTCTAGACTGGAGTTGAACTGCCACATTGCTATCCACCTTTATATCATCATCCAGATATTGATTCCCAGGGGGTACTGGTTTTGGTTGTGTTCCAAGGTGATAGGTAGAGGTCCCTCTTACTAACATGGGCCAGATATTCCTGTCCAGTGAAAACTTGTGCAAAATTATTTTGTTAACAAAAACCAAAAAAATAAAATTAGAAGCAGAGGTAAAGGAAATTGCAGAAACTTGTAACTGTTTGACACTAAAACCTCATTACACAGTTTACATTTCGTTTGGATCTTCTTGTTTGTAAGACAGAGTCTGCATCTTTTCCTTTCACCTTTCTCAACAAGTGTGGGGTAATGCCTTCCAACAGTTAATCTCAGAGTTGAAGAGTCCTGAACTGTCGTTGAAAGTGGTATACCAGAAGGACCTGGTCTGCTTTGAAGTAGAGGCTGAACAAGCCAAGTGACCAAATCCATTCTGAAAGCATTCCTGGACAATGTTGTCTGGTTGGTCTGCATTTTGTACAGTATGTAAGCATTTACAATTTTCATGTCCAAAAGTCGAATAAATAACAGTTTCTTATACCACTTTATTGTCTTTTGTCTAGTAGAATAGTATTTTATGTGTTGGTCATTCATGAACTTGTAGTCCACAATCAACTGAGGTTTTGTAACCTCAGTGTCCCTTCCTTTTCTTGTCACAGTTGTCATACTACTAGAGTGGAAAGTGGAAAAGGCATAAATGTCTCGTTTGTCAGTCCATTTTACAGCTATCAAAATTCCACATTTTGAAAAAATGAGTTTCTTCCTTGCATAAGTTTGTAGCTGCCAGTTCCTGCGGGAAATACAACCTGTCTTTTCTGCATGTCCCACAAGCATAGGATCCAACAGACAATAATTTGTCAAATAAACGAGGGGAAGTGTAAAAATTGTCCATGAAAACTCAGTGTCCTAGTCTGTTGTATTTGGCCATCAGTTTCATCACAACGTTGTCTGCAAGACCCCCATCTTTGCCTGTGTAGATTTTAAATTTAAGACAGTATCCACTCAGCTTCTGCCAGAACCCACAACTTGATACCCAACTTGACAGGTTTCTTTGGCATGTACTGAAGGAAACCAATTCTACATTTTGTGTCTAACATTTGCTCATCTATAGATAGTTCTCTGTTAGGAGAAAAGTGAAAAACAAAGGATTTCAGAAGAAGGTCTACGGTAGGTCTTACTTTGAAAAGTTTATCATAGTTAGGAGTAGTTTTAAGTGGAGCATTAGTATATATTGTTACTGAAATGTAAGTATCTATGAATAGCAAAAAACCTGTCCCTAGATAAAATATTAGTAAACCCAGGAGTATGAAAAAGAGGATAAGAAGACCAGTACTCAGAAATAGAAGTAAGAGGCTTGAGACCCATAGCTGTAGTTAGACCAAAGTAGGCTAAAATGTCTTCACTATTAACATTAGTCCATTTCATAGTTTGTTTTTTAAATTACAGTTTCATTGTCTCTAGTCTCCCTATTTGTCTCATTGATGATAAATTATATAATTTCTATTGTAAAAAAAAAAGTTTAAAAAATCAACAGAATCTGTCGGGAAACAGGTTCACCTCTGATAAATGTAGTTTGTATAGAGGCTCTAGCCCTGCCCCCCCCCCCTCTTCTCCCTGTCTTAACTCATTTCAGTGGTTGTGATTCTTCAGGACCATCTTCTCTTGGTGAACTTGCACCAGCTACATCCTGATCTGTCCATGGGACAGAATAAAGAAGAGCTGTTTCCATATTTTTCACCCATTGACTTTTATGAAGAACTTCTGTCAAAGGCATTGAAAAAGAAAATTTAAACTTTTTCAACTTCAGATGCCTCTGACAGGCCTTCTTCATCAAAAGAAAATGACATATTTAGGAGGAACTCATTACACATTTTCTGTTGCATATCATTACATGTATGTTATAAATGATGATTACTTACTTGCAGGTAATACTTCATAAACACCCAGTTTAACTTGCATTTTGCTGGTGAATAATTTGTTTCTCAAGTTACAATGAAGAAGGCTAAGCCAAGAATACTAGCCCAACCAAGACAAACCTTATTTGTATTACTGGAAACTACACATTTATTGGTTACTGTGTAAGCATAGTAATATAGGAAACAGGATGTCCATATAAACATTTATACCTATACCAATGCTAAACCCTGACCACCAAGTAAGATAACTAGCAAGTTTATTGGGTAGGATACATCTTTATACGTTGTACAGAGCCATATCATAAATATTTTCTCTCACTTTTATAAAGTACTTTAGACAATTCTTGTTGCAACCACCGTATTTTAAATAAACTGGCAAATTCTATCCCAGTGTGTTTTTAGAGCCGCAATTTGAATAGTTTTTGTAGGATATTTCTGCTTTTTTTTTACTTATTGGCTTGGCCCAGACTTTCTACAAAGTCATAAACATTTTATAATACTTTAGACAATTGTCGTTGTAACCATTATACTGTCAACAAGATTATATCCTATTATAAGCAGGGAAAATTCTGGGAGTTATGATGCATAAACTTATTTAATATTGATGGTGGCAAAGTACGATTACACCTAAACAGAAACAGTGATTCATTGCTTTATATTCGGCAGGTTTCTACTTCAGCTGCTGTCAGTAGAATAACAATAGGAAATAGGTATAAAAAGATTAGAAGACACTCTCAGGAGATTTGCTTTACTGTTCGTACTGAAAAGAACAGAGTACTATTCAATTTATTTTTTCTAATTTCTAACTCATCTACTAGCAATAAAATAACTACAGAAAATAAGAGTGAATAGGTGAGAGTGTAAACTCTGACCATAAGTCATAATCACTACTAACAATACTATACATTATATTTTGCAACCTTTATTTTTGTTATACTTTGATTACTTACCTACAACCTAGAGAAATAAGTATAATGTTACAGCACAAAAAAATAACAAATGAAATATAAAGCTTTACTGAAAATGTTTGATATTTAATTACAAGTTTTTTTTATTTTTAATTTGATTTCACTTTTTATTATTATAAAGGTAACTAAAATCATAAAAATAGAAAGTGGTAAAATAACGAAAGAAAAATAATAAAAATATTCATGGGGGTATACGTGCCAGAAGCTTCTGCATTATGCTGTTTTATATGGTCATGTCGATGCACATGCACCATGTAATTTTCAACTTCTGTCGGGGTATTTTTAGTCAGACATAGTTCAAAGGTCAATAAAACAAAAGTTACTAAACATATATAGATTTATGCTGTTATGAGACTTAAGCTATTTAGAATAAACATTTGTGGTTTCCTATTACAATTTGCGGTTATTCTAGAACAATAAAGGTAATTTAAATTTATTTCCTAATTTGTATGATGGTTATCAGGTTGGTTAAATTGATCAACACCATATAGAGTTGATATTGGTAAAATAACAGATTAAATATAAAGTTTTATTTACAAAAAGTTTGATAATTATCTAGTAGGATATAGAGATTACACAAATGAAACTTGACAAATTTTTAAATCTTAAAATTAAAATTACTTTGCACGTTGAATAGTCAACATTCTGAAAGAAAAAATTCATGAGCAAACCTTTATTAAAAAATCTTAAAACATGATTCAAAAACCTGATATTTTGTGTATGAAATAATTGTAATGTTTACTAATAGTATGCAAAATTTTGTAAAGACTTGCATACATTTTCAAAAATCATAGTATGGTTACTCTCATAGATACTTTCTTGGTTACGAGCTGGGTGTATTCCACATTTTTGTTGCTTTGTATATCAAATTACAAAATAGTAACCAATAAATTTATAATCCCAGAGAACTAGTTAGTTAAAATTTTAAGAAATATGGTTAAATGTGTTGTATATTTAAACTCAACACTGAGAGTTTTGTTTAAGTCACCCTATATTCAAGTAACTATGTTGTTAAATAATAAGTAATATGCTATTATGATTTTTTTCTTTGCTAATGAAATTTCAAATTTCTCTGTTCATGATAGCTTATGTTTCTGGACAATTTTCCTAGAAGGCTGTTTCAGAAGTAAGGAAAATACTTATTAGCTATGTAAAAATTCATTGTCTAACAAAATGTTGTATATTTTAAACAGTGTACCATGTAAATGCAACCCATAATACATTTAATAATTTTTTATTTATGCAAACTGTTCATGAGTTTTACTTGCCATTAACTGTATAGTTTTAACAAAATTGTTTTTGCCCTACTTTTTAATGTTTTCAAAACTTTCTGAATGTGATAAGATTTTTAGACATTTAATTAGCTAGTGAGACAACTGTGGTACTAGAACTGTTATATTTAATTTCTTTTTTATGTGTGTCTGGCTTTATATGACTGTATAAGCAAAAGTTCTGCCATACTTTGTGTATTTCATCCAACTAGACATTCATGTATGCATGGCCCACATACAGTAAAGGGTGTGTACATGTAGTCTTGATCAAGATAGGGTGTGGTGTTCACAGTAGAATGACATGTGTAAAGAAAGTAATGATTCTACCTTGATCCATGCATCTTACCATATCACTTAAATGAAATATTCATTGTCTATATAAAAAGAAAAAAAAATTGTTTGATAGACAAGATAATATGCATGGAATTTGTATACATAATACATACAATACTTAACCAGGCACACCTGGCATCTGTAATTTCTATTTTCATTTAAATACATTTGAAATTATGTTATTGGCTAGTGGTTTTACTGCATAGAAATTTTTACATACACGTACATGAATTAGTTGAGTTATAGTTCAGATGTGGCCCAGTATGCAATATTGTGAACCTGAAGGTCCATGGTTCATGACTTGTTACCATGAAATTGTGAATGCAGATGAAATCCTACTGTTGATTCAGGGGAATCGAGCTAAAGTGTGTTTTGGAAGTTTATATTTTCATATATTGAAAATGTATTTCCAACAATATTTACCTCCTCTCACACTATCCTGCCCTTCCTCCCCACAGTAGCCCATGTTTGGGTCTGATAATACTGCCGGTCTTGAAAAAGCGAATAAGAATAATATGGAGCTTATATATGAATCAGGTATAGAGGGCACATTGACGTAGGTGGAGAGAGTCACAAGATTAAAATCACTAGTGGCAATATAGTGGGGTATCAAGACTGGAGCAAGTGAGGTAGAATTCATAACATTGCTTAGATGGGCAAAGAAGAGAACCTTTCTTCAGGATAAAGATAAAGTGTGAGAGGAGGTAAGTATTATTGGAAATACATTTTCGGTATAGAAAAATGTAAACATTAACAAAGGTCAGTGTTGATGCTGATCTTGTCAAGTCTAAATAAATTTGAGTTTTTAAACAATTTAAAAAGTTAGTTACAGTAAACAGGAAACTACAATATTTATTGAATTAGTATCTTGCTTTTTGTTGCACAAAATCACCCTTTAGTTTTGGACCTCTAGATAAGCTTCATATATTTTTGAATAATAGTATCACTACATGAATGTTTTTTTGCCTGCTAACAATCTAATGCAGCTTAAAGTCAATAATAACAAACTAATAACTTTCAAATGTATTATCTATCATAACTGATATAGATTAAGAACTGACACATCTCTTCTCATGTCATTTACATTTTAGATAGCATCTTTTGAGTTGGACAACATTTCAATCTTTAAACTGAAGCTTTCTTCACAGAAATTGAGACATCAGCACTCTCAAAAACAAGCAAAGCAGAAGCTGTCTGTTTAAAAGTCCGGCATAACATTTTCTGTTCTTCATAAATTCAGAAAGTAAGACACAGCAGCAATGAGTAAAAGTTACAGCAGCTCTTTGCCACTAAAACTTAGTCTTGCAACAAAGATATTTCTCAGCTTATCATAAAGATAATTCAGTATGTACAAGGCACCTGTATTGTCAGACCAAATCCAACAAGAGACCCTAAAAGCCAGTTACTTGACACTGCATCCAAATGAGCCAGTAAGAAGTAGAGCTGGATGATTTGTTCTGTTTGTTGATTGATCAATTAACAGGTTCATTAATTTATTACTTTTGATTAATTGATTAGTGCATTCTTAAAAAAAATGGGTGTATGCTGGCTTTGTAAATTTTTCAACAATTGTATTATTCTAACATGATAAACTTGCTCTGAAGGTTGCCATTTGTGTATTTTGAGAAAAATGTATTTTTATCTAAAAAAAATACTTTGGTAAAAATAATCTTGTCACTTCCTGCTTGGTGAATAACTTGTTAATGTTGACTAACCATGATTGACAGTAATGCAGTTGCCATTATGTGTATTTTTAAAATATGCAGTACTCCCACGGTTGCAAAGTTAAATTCTAGCTGTGACTTTGCAAGGCATATAGGTCTGGTGCTTTTTAACTCCATTTTCAAGTGCCATAAGTGGATGAAATGGTGACCCCTTCCACCTGAACAGGATGTTAGTCAATCACAGGTACTCCCACATTGATCTTCTGAAAATCAATTAAATTTATAATTAAATAATGGAAACATGTTTTACTTTCACTGATAAAGGTAATAATATTTTTAGTTAAAATTTAAATTTATGACACTTGTATTTACAAATAATTAAGTTGCCAATTAACCAATTTATTTATTTGAGTCATCAAACTATTTTGCAGTTGCATACCATACTTGGTAAACTTTAAATTTAACTTATCTGATTTGATGATAATTTTGTTTTATTTAATGAACATAATAAAAAAAAAAGAAGTCATATTTACAAAAACACGCTAAATCCATAGTACAACTATTAAAAAGTTAAAACACCATAATTTTAAAGAGCCAAACATCAATGAGATAACTTTCTAAGCAGTCTCCTTCACACCTGACTAGCATATGCTGTATCTATTCATGGTAACCCATTGCACTGTCTGTCAGTGTGTAACCTGCAGATGTGATGATTCCCGTTTGGTCTGAACACCTCTCTGAGATTTTATTCCATGTGAATATCTTCCCCTTTTCTTAGAGTGAAGGAATGAGAGAACCCTTGCTTTCCCAGTCCCAAGCTGCTGGGGAGGTTGATATGGAGAGTTCCTCATTGAGTAGATGAAGTCCCACTGGTATGAGATGAGTGGATGCAGTCCTCGATGGAAAGTAGGGCTGGGGTGTTATCTGAAACTGTAATAAAGGCCACCCCATTTCACTATGACCCATGCCATTTCCAGTGGTTGGGTGATTTGGATAGATCATGCATTCTCCCTAGGATGTAGGTCAGGGAGATTTTCTTCCTGCATGTGATTATTCAAGTAAGTATTTCACCTAATTATTTCTACAATACGATATGCCCTGGTTTATTGTCCTGGTCACAATACACACTCATGCTTAGTCATCTACCTGAGAGATAATAGCTTGTTGAACAATCTAACATTCTGCCTGTCTATGTGATACTTTACTACCATGCAAAAGGTTCTTTTGACAGTATTTTTTGCTCTACCACCTTTATTTATGAGAAGGATGCAGTCTTCCACTGAGTAATGCTCCCCACCCCAGTAGGTGACTTGCTTCTGGGTTTTCCATTTCTGATGCCATGGTTTTTGAAATGAGCTTATATTTGTAATTTCTTTATCTCCACCATCTTATTGATGTGAGAATCTAGCTTTTTTGTTCTGGATAGTTAACATTTTCTTTAAAATAGGTACTCGCCTCTCTGCACAATCTCCCACCCTTCCTCCTCTCTTCTGGTGTATTTATTTTACTTGGTAAGGATTAATGTGCATGGTGGATGTGTCACCCTCCTATTGAAGATAGTCTAATGATATTTGCATTATAGGCTGGCACAGTATACATTAATAGGTGTAGGGGTGAGAGCTTTTATATGCATGCTGTCCAGGTCACATCTGTTGTAGTTAATTGCTTAGCAGCAGACTTGAAGAAAGCACCAAGTTTTAGTATTTTAGATGATTTTGTAGTAAAAGTTCTCAGTATGTACATTCAATGTAGAATTAAGAATGCAATAAGAACAACCTTGTTGTTTATGAACACATTTCTAAATGTTGAACTCAACAAAGGAAGTAGATGAAAATTACTTTTCATTTTTGTTTTAAGTATCACAAAATAAGCCTCAAATAGTAACTTAGGCTTGATAAATGCATTGATTGTTATCAGGTTTTATTAGTGCCCTGAATACTTGGAAATTTGTATTAATATACAAGACTGTAAATGTGGAAAGACAGAAAGCTATATTTACAACATATTTTGTACTTAAAGTTTCTACTGCCTTTTCTCTTTTGCCATCCTGTGCATAATCCTTTTACAAGTGATTCCCAAGCTCATCAGGTATTCATATACCAATAACTGTAGCACACCTATATTTTATATGAAGTATGTCTAATTCTCTATTACACATGCTATTCAAAGCATTGATAT
Organism: Limulus polyphemus; assembly: GCF_000517525.1. Classification (NCBI taxonomy): domain Eukaryota; kingdom Metazoa; phylum Arthropoda; class Merostomata; order Xiphosura; family Limulidae; genus Limulus; species Limulus polyphemus. The sequence goes on along the minus strand of NW_013665641.1, from coordinate 151,896 downwards.
TTTAACATCATGAACCTTCAAAATATTGTAATTTATGCATAAAAGGTGATTGTTCATTCACATTTCTCTGGCTTAGAATCTCATTAGTGCTTCATATGATTGCATTTTTTCACAGAAATGTAGAAATTTACTTTTTATATGTTGCAGTTATTATTACCTACACCTTGTCCTAGAATGTGTATAAATATAGCAACAAATGGATCTTCAAATCTCAAACCACAAATAGTGGAATGTTCTTCAAATGTTATTTTCAGACTTACAAATAATTGGGTATTTGTCTTCCAGTAGGATATTGCCTAAGTTTGAATAGTAAAAGTGGAATTTAGATGCATTTATCACTTTGTGACCATAAATGTTTACATAAATATTATATATAATGTGTATATTGACTTTTCAATACTTTGAAGAAACTCATTATCTAGTAAAATGAACTTGTCAGCTTTCATATTCTTCTTATGAGTACGTGTAGCATAGAAACAATTTGAAATATTGTAATAACTTTATTTATTGTGTTATTTGACACAGTTCATATTCAATCCGCAATATATGTTTGTTGATTTCTTACTTTTTCACTGAGATGTATTAAAATATTTTCTGATTAGTGATCGTATGATGTTAATTTTTTTTGAATTACTGCTGTAAGTGTTCTAGTATGTTGGTGTTAAAATAAATATTAATTGGAAAACTTAAGATAAAGAAACTAAAACAACACATGAGTCAGGGTGGCCATGAACCTGAAAACCTGGGAAGGTTGTAAAAGGATAATAAATTGTCATAAGAAAGATAAAATTAAAAGTTACTCCAGAAACTAAAAATTGTGGGTTCACACCACTTTTTTTCTTGTATATCAGGACCTGCATGCACAAACAAGCCATACTCCTTAGTTTTGCAGGTTATTGGTATATTTGATCAAAATCTTGATCAGTCACTTTAAGTTACTTTATCTGGTGATAATTATCTGATTCATTATATTTGATGAAAGGTATATCAAACATCTTTTATATGTAAAATTGCAACATTTTATTGTTTACTGTCAAGTTGGTGTCCTCATTTGAAGATCTTTTACTGGAGAATGATAAGCTGAAGTAAGTATTTTCTGAAGTTTCATTATCCTTTATAAGAAGATTACCAGCTAAAAGTTGTGTTAGTTACATAGAATTATGTGGAAAAGTTGAAATATCAGTGTATATTATGGATGTGTATGCTGGAAGAATCTCTAATTTTGTCTTAAAAATCAGAGAAAAAATGATTTGAAAAACTGTGGCCACCCTGTAGATATAAAATTAATAGACATACACAGTACACTCCTATGTGGCGAAGTGGGAGAAATTTCTTGTTCAAATGTATATTTGTTGTAGCATAAGAATATCTTGGTTGTTTATTTGATTTTTATATGTGGTTATGTTGTTAATTCATAAAATAATGAACATCTTCATTCAAGTTGCTTGTATTTTAGTACTACCTAACCTTCTTTTAGTTTTATTTTAAAATTTTTGACCATTATAAATTAATATTAAAGTATTGTGAAGAAGATCTTTGAGTGAACTTTGTGATACTCTCAAACAATGTTAATTTATTTTTATGTTCAAGATAGATTTCTTGTTAAATCATGGTCAATGAATAAACAGTATAGAGTTTTGAAGTGTTTACCTATCCATTACTATTTTTCAATAAACTGTGTTAGTATTTGTTCACAGGGGCATGGTTTTCAATTTTGTGCATCCTATTCTACTTTTAGCACAGCATTTTATGCTTTCACCCATGAGGTAACATTTTTAATGGGGTGACTCTGCTCTCAAATTTAGATTAAGGACAAAGAATTTAAAGTATTTTTTACAATGTTATGTAAATATACCAATATGCAAAAAAAGTATGTAATTGTTGAACCACTGGACCAGTTACCAACATACCTGAAGATACCCTTAGGGACCCTTGGAGTATGAAGTTTGGGGTGGGAGGTGTCTACTACTTGGATCTGACCACCATATTATTTTCCATGCATTGATTGGAGACACCAGTCAGTTATCAATAATGGACTTTCATCATTTAACCTGTTGGCTAAGCTGGTATCCCACCACTTGTGTCAGTGTTTTCTGATAGAGCCTAGGTTACTACTGTAATTCTTGCATTTACTGGATGTTTAGGATATCCTTACGACTAGATGTACTTTGCAGGTTCCCCAAGAGTCTTGTGTTTCAAGATTAAATAAAATCAAAATATTTTGATATATTCCTTTTGAAGTTCATATGTCATGCTGTGTTATAGCCTACAGAGTGCATGATTCTTCTTGTGATTCATGGCACGTGCATGTTTTACTGACATCACGACAGCACAGATTGAAATGTTAAGCATCCCTTATATGATGTCATTTTAGTGTCTACTGACAGACAACACACTACTGTATTGTGGTTTGACTGGTTAAAACAGGTGACTCCTCCAGGCAGCCTTTGGCCCCCATTTGGAGAAATTAGTGCTTTCATTGTGGTGTTACTGCCAGATTTACATAATTTTAGTAGAGCCATTAAGGTTAAGGACCAGAAATTAGGCTTTTGTTATTGTACTGAGGCAGTCTTATGATGATCAGAACATATTTTCCAGACGTTTTACAAGATCGCCATGTTGTTAAAGTGCAACTCGGTATGGTGGGTGTATAATCTCATGCAGCTTGTATATGTCGACAGGATAAAACTAAGACATGATTTGTAAAGATACAATCTCAGTCTCACACACACTATTTCAATTACAGATGTTTTACTAATTAAAAGGAAATACAGAATTTTAAAGTGAAAGTAAAGACCACACTATGTCTGCTATATTCAGTGCTGATTAGGCCATTCACCTAGGAAATTTTAGCCGTCTGGCTATAACAGACATGGTATAATGGTTGAGACGCTATTTATATTAGAAAATCGCTTGACAAAAACTGTTATTGTGTAAACTGGATTAAGTTGTTTGGTGAAGTGTAATTTTTCATCAATTTCAATTTCTCACATTGTATCAAAATTCAAGTAAGAATTATTTATTTAACATGATATTCTTTTTTCTTGAATTAAGCTGCTCATTATTTGGAAGAACTGTGAACCAGCATGATGGTCTTCTTGAACACCATGTAGCTTGACTGGCTGTATATTTAGATCAGAAACGGTGAATAAGACCTGTAAAGAAGCAATTTTAAGCCAGTTGGCTCTACTTTGGTGATGCTTGATTTTAGGCTGCCTAAAACTTCAAGTAATTACGTAGCTTAAAATTGTAGTACATATGTTTTATCATTTTTCTTACTACAAAAGAAAATATTCATTAAAAAAGTACATCAATTATGAAATATAGGTAACTTACAGAATTTTATCCTGACATAAGGTACCATTCACATAAAATATAATTCAGATTTTTGTCCGTGTTTTGGCTAGTAATTGCATAGAAAAATGCCTTTTATTATTATTTTTTATTTCCAAACTAATTTATTAAATAACATGTGTACGTAATTTTCGGTAATATTATTAATTTCTTGGTTATGAACAGTTTAGAAATTTTGTCAATTTCAAAGACATTAAGTAAATGCATAGACACTCTAATCCTACACTCTTATATACACGACTCCGCTACGTTCGGAAACATTATCGAGTAAAGCTAAAGCGATTGTGTTATCGATCGCAACCTGCTCCTCTTGTCTCAGTTCTTCTGTAGAACCGAATCGTTTAACTTGCAGAGGGCGCAGGTAGTTTCTTGCTCCTGAATCACGGATTTTCCAGCCTCAGCCAGTGTTGGAGGAGTGAGAGGCAGGAGAGGAGAGAGAGATCATTGTATTTGCTTTATCAAAGCATGTTAAATTTCATAAGTAAATACTGCGTATGCACGATTTTTCCACGTACATCTGCAGTCCAGTGGAGCGTTTGCCTTGTTCTTCGCTGTTAGAGACAACTATGGTTAAGATCAACAGAGTGAAGCGATAGTTTACTTGGTTGAAAGAAACTGGAGGTTTGAGTAGAATTAGAACTTCGCGCTCTGTTCGTTGTTATAGCAGGATTTGAGACACAGTATATTTAGTTTCATTTTTATTTGAGTGTTATTAATCTACACCGATTGAGTGTTAGTCTTATTATAATGAAAACCTTGCAAGACGTTTAAAAAATAAACGTTTCATAAGAAGACAAACAATAATGATATACGAGTTTATACATATATATACGTTTCACAAGTATTTTATTTCCATGTTGGGAAAACGTTAAAACAAAAGTTCGAATTCATAGTATACTTTAAGTAGAACAAAGAATTTGTTGTTTTCTTCGGATCACGAGAGAGAAAAGTTTAATACATTTTTATCTATTATATAGTAATGCGCTTATTCAGGATTGCTGGTTGTTTCACTTTGAATGTGCCCCTAGTTATTCAATTTTGTCTTAGCTTTGTGCTGGAAATTGCAAGTGTCATGTAAAGCTTGTTTCTTAGAAAGGGAAGCCAATATGCATGATTCAGAATGGCTTGCTTTGTTTTAATAACCACTCACTTATTAGTAAAGTAAGGTTTCGGGCATGTTTATGTATAAACGTAGGGTATAATCGACGTAAAGTGTATAAATATATACTATATTGTATTTGGACATACAATTGTAAAATGAAGGTATTTAAACCTAATCATTCTTTCTTTCATAGAAGTTACAAATTTTAGTCACCTGGGTATAATGGCATCCATACAGTTGTCAAATAATTGACGTCGAAATTGCGTTACGTTATGTACAAATAAATATTGGTATTTAGCTGAAAGTGAGCACTTGTTTAAGGAGCGGGTGTTTATAGTACTCTGCTTTATTCGTAATATATATATATATATGGTAAACTATAGCAATGGTAGACTTTTATTCAGACTTTCCACGCTGAAGTTCAAATCTATATATGGGATCTTTGTGCAGTGGAGAATTTTGTTAAATAACGCATTATGTTAAAAATTGTTATTCTTTTGCAAGTTTTTTCTTTTCAGAAATGATATAGTTACGCCTGTTTTATACACCTTGATGAAAATATTAAATTTGCCGCTGTATTCTGATTAATTTCCAATGGTGCTGAGAAAATATTGAGTGAGAACTGCATTTGGTAATTACTGAATTGCGACATACGGAAGGATTTGAGTGGTTTTTAAATCAATCATAGTAACACCTATTTTCATCACTTGAAACGATAACAGTATCTATTCATCTTGTACAGTAAGACTAAAAAAACTTGAGTTATTTAACTGAATAAAAAAGAAATAATGGTAATGTTAGTGAAATATACAACGTTTTGATTTGGAACCGAATCGCGATATTTTAATTTTATCGTACTAAATCCATCACAATATCTATTCATTTTGTAATGATATATTGGGAGATGCCAGTACAGAAACTTACCGTTGTAATAATAAAACTCATACTATGATTTTTAATACTTGATAACTTTTTGTGGCTGTTGTTGGTATGGTGCTTTTCTGATTAATTTCTATCTGAAACTAACGTAAAAAACGGCCAGCAAAATGTCATTGATCTGCCTAAACATACAAGTAAGAACGTTGGATGCCATATATTTATAAGGATATTGGATATATTTCAATAAAAGAAAGTTTGTGATAACAATGAGTGAATTGCGATCGTCAACATACAAAGTCTCCGAAAAAGGTGCAAGTAACATTGCAAGCATATTTATGTGTAAACATTGGTTGTGAGTAAATATATAGTGTGTTTGAGCATACTATTGTAAAGTGAAGTGTGTGTGATTTAAAAGTTTTTTTTGTAGCTGAGCGTTGTGTGTAGATCCAATGCCTGCGTCCTGTTATTGTCACAAAGCATGCTCCGCTCTTTGGGGTAGCGGGTGTGTTATATTGGTGGCATTCAAATCCCACTATTCTGTCAGATAAAAGTAGTCCAATAATTGACGGTGATGCTGTGGACTAGCTGTCTTCCTTCTAATCTGTCAGATAGCCCTTACTTTGCGTGAATATCCGAAATAAACAGTTAAAAGTGAAACAGTCATTTTCTTGGGAAACAAACTCATTGAATACAAATACGTTGTTTGTGTAGTCCCGATGACCTCAAGTTAACTATATAATTATTGATGGGGTTCATATGGATCCAATCGGCTTTTGAAACGTATATTTCTAAATTCCATATGCACTGAATTGTTCGTTACAGGGTTCTTAAAAACCCATGAGTCACAAACAGTATAAATAAAAATGTCTATCATTTTAATTAATCGCGATTTTGCCCAATTTTTGGTAAGTTCCTTACAGTAAGTGTTGTAAAAGGAAAAACGTACAGTTACTGATGCTGTATGAACCTCATCAATTGTGAACAGCATGTAAACAAGTCAATAATTTGAAGGTTGAACAACAATTTAAAGTGTCTTTGATTCTCTAATAGACGTGTTTTTTTGTGTTGTTTTTTCACTGTTGATGTACTCGCATAACTAACTTCACAGGAATTCTTAATAATACTTTTTGATCGATTACATCGATATGTATATGTAAGAGTTGTTATTAAAAAATACATATAATTTTTGTAGACGATTCTAAAAATGATATCGCTTCAGGATCTCTGTGTTACTGTTATATAGGCTCAGCTGTACCTTGTAGATAGAACTTTGTATCGATTTCTATAAAACGATGTATCTTTCGAAGCCGTTACTTTAGCTTCTATACCCATTCTTCGCTTTACCTACTGCCTTGGTAATGGTGTTCACGTTCTTGGCAGTAAAGTTTACTGCCTAATCCTTTTTGATATTGCATGCAATGCGTTACCATCCGTCCGAATCTTGCATTTCGTAGACACACGCGAAACGATCTAACTACCTTACGATACAAGCTTAATTATACAATGTACTATGGGAGGGAGCGACTGAAACGAGCTAACTGGATTAAAAATCACTGTCTGGACGAAACTGATAAATTGTCGATCGATTCTTTTTTATTACTACAGCATTGATTGAAAAGTACAAATACACACGTATAACACATCGGTGTGTGTATGTACTTGTATATTTGAATATTATATATATTGTTTAAGTGGAATTTCACATAAATATGTAAAGCTAACGAAAAAGTGTTTAAGTTGAATATGAAATGCATTGGCGATATAATTAGTATTTTTTCTTCCTCTCTCTCTTTGTGCCCCCACCCACACAAGAAAGGAAAGAGAAGAATGTTTCTGTGTAGAAGGTTTTGGGGTGATATTCTGCATTCAAGAAATTAATATAAAATTCAAAGATAATATATCGTCACGTGCCATATCAGATTTCCTAATAGCGTATATTGAGTTTGGCATCGGTGTACATCTGTACGCGCGTCTGAGAAATTAAAAAGGTTGTAGAAATGTCTATCTTTCGTACAGATAAGTAAGATGTTTAAAACGATCTTGTCACAATTTTTAAAACCCTCTCAGCGTTGATTAATGTGATTCTGTGTGATTTTGGAATTTAGATCAGTTTTAACATTTGTACTTTCTTCGCCTTTTTACGTTGAGTAATAATGTTACAGAACTGAGTTATAATTTGGTCGTTATGAATATTGTATCTGTTTATATATATACAACATTTTTCAAAATCAATTATTGATTTTTGCAGTAAGTATAATTTTAAATTTAACAGTTGCTGTGCTGATATTTAATTTTCATTCTAATGAATATAACTGGCTGAGAAAATTAATATAATTCGTTTACTCGAATGCGGTTGAATGATACAAGTGTATATAGATTGTAAAAGTTCTGGCTCTCTGGGTACAATAACCAAAATATACAATGATGTTTCTGTCAGTAACTTGTAGCTCTAAAGCGCTCACTAATACCAGAGTTATCTTTTGATAGTCCCCTATGAGACAGCGGATGTTCTACGAATTTACAACGCTAATATCAGGAGTTCGATTCCCCTCGGTGGACACAACAGATAGCCTAATGTGGTCTTTTTATATAAAACACACACACACACACACACACACACACACTCCTTTGATATTAGTAGTTAGGGCATTAAAACATTACACTTGACGACGGAAGTTGTCTGCTGACAGAGGGCGTGTTTCTAGGGTCATGACGTCGATGGATTGCGTATTGCTGTACTGAGCATCAGCGTCTATATTTTATAAATAAAAATGTTATTTTTTGTTGATTATATTTCTATTTATTGAGTATAACAAAAAATGATTTCTTCACAAAATATTTCATAATATAGTATTACTTTAGGCGAATGATGCTACTAAAGGCACTAAAAGTTTGGAGACGGCTTGACTGGTAATGAAGAAAACTTTATTATAAATGTACGATATTTTGACAAGATTGTGTCCTCCACAGTTTTAACAGTTCGTGGGATGGTCGGTTAATCAATAGTATTTTATCTTATTTGCATAACATACTCTTTACAAATACCTACGTTGAAAACGACGGGTTTTTTGTGATAACATCTCAAACTATCATACAATAATTTAACGTACAATCTCACTGTTTCACTGATTTGGCTCTATAGATTAAAAATATTCTTATGCTATTCCTCTACCCATATAACTATGACATTTGTTCTTGGTATTGTATATAATAGTAAATGCATTCTTGTCAGAATATTTCATTTTACACATGTTGATGTTACTTTATAGTTTTCACTCGCATATTAAACATTTTACAAAGGCTTGTAGTGTTTCTGTAGGTGGATACTGTTACTAGGGGTATTGTGTGTGTTTTACAATATCATAAGATGGGATTGGAAACTTATTAATATTTAAAAATAACAAAATAAGATTTGAAAAAGTCAAGACCTAATGTAAGCAAACCAACTTTCATGAATTGTGAGAAAACAAAATTATTTAAAGGAGTGCAATGTATAAACATGAAGGATGCAAAGTCCAGATGATATGTCTTGTTTTAACTGACTAGTGTATATAAAATGTTTTTGTTTTAAATTACGATTAGATTCCTATGCTTAAAATACAAGAATTGCACACTATAATTTATAAACTAAGTTCATTCGTATGTGAAATTCTATCTTGGTCAACTAATAAGTTTAATTGTTATAGTGTACATAAACTGAATTTGGAAATTTAAAAGATACAGAAATAGAATTTCTGAATTGTCAACAAATATTTAATATATCCATTTGAAAGAGTCATGACTTTAGTATGATACATTCTTGTACATATCTGATGTCATTACATGTGTGTGTGTGTTAAAATTTTTTATAATTCCAGACATTTACTTTCATTGTTACTGACCCTGTACTGTACCAGTTTTAAGAGGGGACTGGTTGTTTGGCCACATGATGATCTCTCCTGTCAAATTTTATGAACGCCATTCACGTTCCACCTCTTAGACATTATTAGTTAGAAATCTGTGGAAGATAATCGTTGCAGACGTTTTGATTTACGAATTAATAAAGTTTATTTATAAGTGGTACTCTAAAACCACAAAGTTTTATACATAAAATTCCAAGCCAGCAAGAAACAAGCTGTAGTCACAGATTTGGGAAAATATCTAGAAAAATCTTAGAATAGTAATTATTAAACATAACTGTGTACATGTATCCTTTAAACTTTAGCGGAACAAATCAACTTATAAAGCTAAGCATGAAGTTATTGTATGTTATTTAGAGATTAAAATAAGTGTCCTTTCCAGGATGATAATTGTAAAAAGTATGTTATGCAGATTAAATATAGGAGCAAAAACTGTACTACAGTATGTTAAATGTGTACCAAATCATAAAAAAAATCATATTTGGCTGTAGAATAATAATGTAATTGTCTCATTCGATATTTTAAAATATGAAACATTAGATATGATAAAATCCTTTCAGGGCAGATAATTGTAAAATTATGTAAAGTAAATTATTGGCTATAATATTTGCCTCATTCATATAATTGATAAGTTAAGATAGTACGTGTGATAAAACTGACATATGTAATACACTATGTTATAATAGTTGTCTTGTTAAAATAATGGTGTTACATGTAACTTTATAGGACATATAATTAAATCTAGACTACAATGTTTTATAATGTAATCACATGTTGAGACACCCTATGAGGAGCTCATTTTGAACTATCTGTTTATAGAAACATCATCAACTGTAGGAGTACTAACCATAGAAGTGAAACTATAACCAGTGTGTAAATTGTGTTAGTAACACTGTGAGCTCTAGAAACAGCAAAAAGTATGTTCTGCAAAGTAAATGTAGAAGTGAAACCTATAAACATAAATTGGGACAAGCTGAAATCTGTATGTTGTCCCAAGCCTGAAAATAACTTTTTGTCCAGTGCCCGACAAAATGTTAGGCACCAACTATTTTGTGCCTGATACACTTTGTATTGCATGGCTGATGCAGTCAGCGATTGTCACGTGCATTTTAATATGTGTGATTATGCTACTGTAAACAGTCAAGGAAGACATGTGATAAAATTAATTTGTTCTTTTGTTTTATTTTCATAATGCTCATAAAACCTGTAAATAATAACATTAAAAAGGTCTGTAAAACACACCAGTAAATTGGAGTGACCTAGATGGTACAGAGTTTAAAAGCCAAAAAATTCTAATGTCTCTGAACCAATGTCGCTAAAAAGGACATTTTCAATACACCAGTGTAAACCATCATTACTCTCTTACTGCACCTCAGCCTCAGATCCAGAACTTCAAGACTGGTAATCTTCATTAGATCATCTGATGTTCACATCTTCATCAGCTCTGTCACCTTCTGTGCTACGACTGCCTATTAACAAAAGCTCTTTGTAATTATCTTTATGGGATTTTTTTATCTTTGTTTCTGCTTTTTTGTATTTCTTCCCTTTCTTTTGATTGGGTCTCATAACTTTTCTTTTACTTCATAGCTTAATTATTGGGGTCACATCAGAGGAACTAAGTGAAGGACCTTCTGTGATTCTAAGTAAATGGGATAGTCTTTTCTCACCTACTGAACACCTAGAATCAAGTTTTGTTTGATGTAATTTTGAAAACATTCTTTCTAGTTATGTATTTGTGACTGGAACAGAAAATAGAAAGTCAGTTAATGTTAGGATGTTCTTCCATTTTGTTTCTGTGTAGGAGGACTGAAAAAGAAATCTTCAGGTTTTCTTATAGTTATATTTACCAGGTTGTAGGTAATTGATGCTTTGGGTATACATTCATCAGTATCTTCAATACAGGTGCATTTGATGCCAGCATTACATAAGATGGTGTGAAAATGTTTAAACAATTCAGTTATTTCAGTATCACAAAATTCATTTAATTTGGTGGAAGATACAGGCTCTTTTCTGTTTTCATGTGCCAGGGGAAATTCAGCTCTAGCTACCCATGATTCAGTGTTCAATATGAGAGCAATTTTCTCTAACAAAGAACTTCCAGTCATCCAAATGGGAAGATATGCAAGAGGAAACAGACTTAGTTATTCCATTCTTCTTTGATTCCAATAATTCCAGTTTTTTGTCAAACTGGTTAGAGTTGAAATGAACACCTTGGTATGTGTGAATTCCATTTTGCTCAACAAATACTTTGTGGCTGGAAGATTTTGTAACTTCACTCTACTGAGTGTTTGAAATTTACATTTTGCTTTTTTCTAAAGCACTAATAGCACTCACAATATCAATTCCTTCTTCCTGAAAAACGTTTGATAGTTCTGCAACAAGACTTAACACATCAGTGAAAAGTGCAACAACATGTGACTGATTTTCAACTTTTTTAAATACCCAGCAATTTCATCATTACATCTCTGAGCAGCCAAATTTTCCAAATGCATCGTTTAAACGTTAGATTTATCCAGCACTAATCTCAGAGCTGCCAGTTTGAAATCCATCATGTATCACATGCTTTTTTTGGTTTTACTAATCCTTCCACAAATTCAAATGTACTCTTCACAAGTTTGCAAATTCACTTTAGTTCATGCAATGTCTTAGGAGATTTATGATAGATATAGTATAGTCTCATGAGCATGTCATCCACTTGCCTGAAATGTGTTGGCTGAAGAGCATCCTTCATGGCCAGCTCTAATTTATGAGCCACACATCATTGAAAAATTAACCATGGTGATTTCTCTTGGACCAAATCCTTCACACCACTTTTATCCCCACTATTTACTGAGGTTCCATCTGCACCAAATCCAACAAGTTTTTAATAAAGCTGATTTTCTGTTGTGCCTAGAGATTAAATAGCTGATTCAATTCCTGTTGCATCTTTCTTGATGTCTTTTAAGTAAAGAAATATGCACCATCAGACCTTTTTTTCCAGCTGTTTTTGTTGTACATCTGTAAAACGAACAAATCTCTTGACAACAGTTTGTTGTTTTGTATCAGGTATTAGTTTTTCTGGTAAATGTACTTATTCTCCTGATCTAAACTCATCATTAGCAGGAAAGCTCAAAGGTATTATTATTAAAGCTCTGTATTAGAATGGTCTTTTGAGTTGGGTAACTTCAAGTTCTCATTACCAGTTATCTAGACATTCAAAAAGTATTTTAAAATGCAGATTTGCTATTCATACTTTTGACATAACTTGCAATACAGCCTTTCCACGTGTCCATCCTTTTCAGTATCATAGCCTAACCAAATGCTACCATTTTTTTGCAATATTTTTATTAACCCGTTTTTGAACTGTCACTAACTTTAGTGCGTGTATTTTCTTCATAACACAATCCTGGGTTGAACTTTTATGAGTGTTTATGTATTGCCGAATTGTTAGAACATTTTAAATTAGCATATCGAACAGTGAAATTGGTAATTCAGGAAGACATTGTGAATGGTACCGTAGGGACTGGAGTAGGAATAAACAACCTTGTACCCAGGTTTCTATCGCAGTTTCATCAAGGCCATCTTTTCACTGCTGATTATACTGTACCTGTTTGATTTTATTTTCAAATCTAACTGGTCAAATTCACCAGACGCCCTCTTGCCCCAGGTATGTTTTTCTGTGCATGTCACAAGGTTTTAGTGAGTGACATTCAAAATTTAATCAAACTACATTCATTTCATGGTACACCAGTAATATATATAGCATAAAAACATAGCTAAAGATCCATATTTTAATAGTATACAAATTTTTACTTTTATAAGGCAATATTTAAATAAAAAAAAATTAGAATTTCTCATAGTGTAAGAATTGTGATATTTTCTCTCTAGGTATCCTCTCTTCTCTAATTTATTTATCACCTATCCAAAAAGTATGAAATGTATTGTAAATTGCTTATTTTATAATATCTTTATCACTCAGGCAGTGCAAAATTTATAGCCTTCAATCTTATTTGGTTACAAAGTCATAAAATAGATAATCAGACCCCTCCTGCCATGCTCGCCTGTCACATTCTTTCTTTCAGAAACTGCCGATAGTTCTCTCTGACATTTAATACTATAGTATTTATAACCAGTAGAAAGCCAAGGTTTTTGTCTATCAAATTATGTATTATAGTACATTGTTATCTGTACAGAGAATTATCAATTTCCCTTCCAGTTCAACCTTTATCTAAACAAAAAGCAACTTTGCTGTAAAAAGAAGAAAAAAAATGCTTCTAAGAAAAAAGTTGTTTGTTTTACAAATAGCAACAATTGGGGAAACTACTTGCAATTTGAGAAAAAATATTGATAGATTTTACACCAAATTAGAAGGATTTTCGTTTCTTCATAAATTTAATATTTGTTGAACCCTTTAGTTTTTCCATAAGTAAAACAAGTTGCAAATTTCCCGACCCTAAAATTATGCTGTATTATTGTAATTGATGTTTTTATTATTAATTAACAATGGTGAAATATTTTTCAGTGAACCAGTTATACAAGTTCATCTCTTTTATCAGGCACTTCGCGAGGAAAGGTACATATGTTTGTCCGATTTAAAAATGTGATTTATTGCATTTTAAGTTATTTCTCAACCAAAATAAGGATATTATAACAAATGCTTCCTGAGTGTAACTTACCTTTTAAATTTGTTTACTTTATTTGCATATTTACGATAGTTGTAATTTTCCTTTCTAAGGTTTATTATTGTTATTGAATTTTCTCAAGGCTTATTCTGTTTCATTTTTGGATTTTACAGAAGATTTAACTTTATTTCTTGTTGCATGCTCCATGTGTTTTGTTAAATGACAGAGGTTAGTTAAATGCAAATTGGTCATTAATCAAACATCATATGATATGCAGTGCGTATGATTGATAATTCAGTCTGTACTTTATATAGTGATTTTATATAAAGTTTTGTATTATTAATTTGAAATGCATTGTAGAATTTTAAGCACTTCAGATTATTCAAGAACCGTGGCTAGATTTCAAAGTAAATGCTTGGATGTGTAAAATCATTGGACAACTAGAAGTATACTATTATGAATTTCTCATAGGTGTCTCGAAGTTTTGTTATCAGATCGTTGAATCATTTCCACACCAATGATACTGATGTTCTCATACCTGGATAAGGCAGACCATTATCCACAACATGAGCAGGTGATAGCTATTAGTCAATTCTGAGTAGAAAACTTGCTGTAATAGTGAATGATATGTTTACAGCCACAGCTCTATGCTGAGTCAATATAAAAATGATTAGAAATAGATGCTTAATGAGATATATTCCACTTACCAAGGCACAAGGCTATTTAACTACAGTGGTGCCATGAACATTTCCATCTGTCCAATGCTATGTTGGAATAGTATTTTTTTTTTTTCTACAGATGAGTCATGCTCCACTTTGCACCAATTAAAAGCCATATAATAATTTGTAAATCACTTGGAACCAACTCCAGTCTCATTTTCTTAGTAGAACATGATGTGTGTGGGGGTGATGGTGGTAATATGGTATGAACAGCTTTAAGCAATGGTGGACAAACTCACTTAACATCCTGCACAATGGTACTGTTAATGGCATACATTATAGAGACCACATTCTAAAACTCTGTCGTATTGAAGCTGGCACAAATAACCCTAGATACAGTCTAGTCAATGACAATGCCCACCTCCTAAACGGTTGTCAAATAAAATTGAAAATACTATAACTTCTGTTCCAACTAAGAATTACAACATAAAGCACTAGTCTGATTTTTAGGCATCTAGGAATCTATTAAAGCAAAACAGGAATAAGTAGGATTAACTGTTTGAGATCAAGGTTATTTCTCATGATGTATACACTTTTTATAAGATTGATAATTTTGAGTTATAATTGCAGTATGCATGAGTAGAATAGTGTAGTAGATGACCAAAGACTGAAATAGAGTAGCAGAGAAGTCAGCCTAATGCAACCAAATACAAGAATAGTGAAATCAAAACCCAAGTAGAGTAGTATAATAGGTGATCCAAAATAATCAACCAGTCTTGGATTGAGAATAGGAGTAATAACCCTGTGACTTTCTGAATTCAAAAACCTAAGTAATGAATTTTCTTTAAAGGAAATGAGACAATGGATCTCATTGCCAGACTTAAGAGAACATCTCCTATTGTTTATTTTGCTTGCATTATATGTCATGGTGATGGAAATGACATGCTTATTAACCCTATCTCGATGGGTCATGTGTCAAAGACCATGTCATTGCATTTGTTGACTTACATTCAAAATTTCATTGAACTACTATTTTATGAATCAATAAGTTTTTGTATCAAATTGTAGATTATAATTCAAATTTTAGTATTATGCATTAGTTAATTTCTTAATTTAAAAGTAAATATTAAAAAAACACAGCTAAACATTGATTTTTGTATGTCACATCGTATGTTGAAATCAGCACTGGTTGAAATTAGATTTCTGTGATGTCAAAATACAAAATATAAAGTTTTGTATGAATTAGGAACTCAAACTACCGATACTGACAAGCTATATTATAAAATATGAATGTTTTATCTTTTTTATTTCTGTTGTAAATAGAAATAATGTATATAAATATATAATGCATAATAGTTGAAATGTGACTGTATTTTACAAAATACTAGTTCACTAAAACACAGCCAAGACAGGTTACTTTGTAAAGACAAAAGGTCAGTTATATATATTATTGGATAAGGTAACATGAGTGCACTTGCACTGCATAATTGTAACTTCTGTCTTGTTAACCAGGCACAGTTGGTAGGTCAATATAATAACAATTATATATATATATATATATATATATATAATATATA